>NW_020897714.1:5350021-5352286 GCF_003984885.1 Neopelma chrysocephalum
TGACTCAGAAAAAAAAGTAGCATACTGTAGACAACTTCAATTAAAAAAAAATCCTTTATTTTCAACTATGTTATGACTTAATAACTATTAAATCCAAGCACTCAAATGAGGTTCGGTGATGCTAGATGCCGTACAAGTGGAATAGTGATCTAGATTCCATTCCAAAACACTTGTGATGTAAAAACAGTATACTAACTTATTTCTTGTCAACTACTGCAGCAGAAATTGCTCTTTGGAAAGGGGAACGAGAGTCTTATAGACTTTCAGTGCCCTGAGGATGGGGTGAAAACAATGTATATGGTGGGTGAGGACTGGATGAGTGAGGAGCAAGGTCCTGCTTTTGCTCTGAAGACAGTGGGGCAGTGTGAGCAGTTGGATAGATATGTAACTACTGTGTCTGTCTGAAAGAGCCTGAAGTTAAAGACTAGAAAACTGAACTCAATTCAAAAGAATGAAAGGAAGGATGTTCAGAGAAATGGACAAAAAATCTTCACAGCTGTCTCTTCTATTTGGCATGCCCTAATTGCTATGATTGTTTTTTATGCAGTGCTTTGATGATTAGGGGAATCTTTTCTAAACAAAGTACACATTGAGGCTGTTACTGCAAAGTTATCTGGAAGTGTTTGTATGAAAATGGCTGCAACACAAATGCCACAGTCACTGTATTCACTTGCATGACCAGGCAGCCAGCAATTTTTCTTTCTCATTGAAAAAAAGCTTTTCTTCCTAACTCCACAGGAGGGGAGAAGCAAAGAAAGCAGAAAATTAATACAGTTTCTCCAATCTTATTTTGTGCTGTGTCTGCGGGTCACTGTGTTTACAACTAGCATGTCCATTTAGCTGACAAGCTTGCAAGGCTCAGACTAATAAAAGGGATGCTAAGGAGAGATGTGCAGAGAGGCAGGATGGGGACCCTGAGGAGACAGGATGGGATTGCAGCTACAGAGGATAGGGTTTTACATCCCAGTGCTCAACATAAAAGGTTGACTCACAGTCTCTGCCATGACAAGGTTCATAGACACAGTCCAGCAAGTTTTCTAGTCAGCAAGCACTGAATCCATATGTATATAATACCCCTCACTTTCTATATTACTGCTTAGAGACCTTATGATGTTAATCCTGGAAAATATAGAATAGATATTTAAGAAGGAAATTACAGCTTGACTCTGATTGTGTATGAGAATTGAAATTCAACAAAGGCAAGTACGGAGTCCTGCACCTGGGGAAGAATAACCCCAGGCACCAGTACAGGCTGGGGACCGACCTACAGAGAAGGACATGGGCGTCCTTGTGGACAACAACATGTCCATGAGTCAGCAGAGTGTCCTTGTGGCCAAGAAGGCCAATGGTATCCTGGGGTGGGTTAGAAAGAGCATTGCCAGCATGTCCAGGTGGGTTATGCTGCCCCTCTATTCAGCCCTGCAGAGGCCACATCTGAAGTGCTGTGTCCAGTTCTGGGCTCCTCAGTGCAGGAGAGACATGGAGCCCCTGGAGCAGGTGCAGCATAGGGTAAGAAAGATAATTAAGGGACTGGAGCATCTCTCTCACAAGGAAAGTCTGGGAGAGCTGGGCCTGTTCAGCCTCTAAAAGAGACAACTGAGAGGGGACTTCATCAATGTCTATAAGTATCTGAAGGGAGGTTGTCAAGAGGACAGATCCAGGCTCTTCTCAGTGGTGCCAAGCAGTGGGGCAAGAGGCAACAGGCAGAAACTGATGCAGAGAAAGTTCCACCTGAATATGAGCAAGAACTTCTTTACTGTGCAGATGACCATGCACTGGAACAGATTGCCCAGAGAAGTTGGGAAATCTCCCTCACTGGAAATATTCAAGAACCATCTGGACACAATCCTGTGCAATCTGCTCTAGAATGACCCTGTGTAGTGGGTTTCTGTGGCTGGGTTTTGGTAGTAGGGGGGAGGCTACAGGGGTGGCTTCTGTTAGAAGCTGCTAGAAGCTTCCCCTGTTCCATGGAGCCAATGCCAGCCGGCTCCAGGACGGAATTCCTGCCACTGGCCGAGGCCAAGTCGATCAGGAGTAATAGTAACGCCTCTATGATAACATATTTAAGAAAAGAAGATTGTTGCGCAGAAGAAATTCCAGCCAGGGAAGAGCAGAGTGAGAACATGGGAATAACAATGTAGACACCAAGGTCAGTGCAGAAGGAGGGGGACGAGGTGCTTCAGGCGCCAGAGCTGTGGCCCCTGCAGCCCGTGGTGAAGACCATGGTGGAGCAGCTGTGCTCCTGCAGCTCATGGAGGACCATCA
>NW_020897714.1:5952386-6178560 GCF_003984885.1 Neopelma chrysocephalum
ACAAATAATACATATTTTCAGTTTCCAAGTACACTTTTTGGTCTCATCCCTCTCCTTCTCTCTCCCTTCTCCCATATAGCCTCGCATGCCATTTCAATAGGGGAAGCTGTGCAAAAGAAAGAATCTTATCCTACCATGAACTTAAACAATTGCGGAATCACACCTAGTCAATCTATGCATCACTATAGCTGGATGAATTTTACCAAAAGATCTGTCTTCACAAGTACCGTGAGCCTTTGGTCTCTGTCATCAATGAATGTAGGTAGCAAAAATCTAAAGGTAATTCTTTTGGACTACTGATTGTGGTTAAGTTGGATAGCTCTCGGAGGAAAACTTTGGACCCAAATTTCTGTAGTCCTGCTTCTCATGCAGGATTCAGCCTTCCTAGAATGAATAACAACTCCACTTGCATAAAAATAATGTAATCTAAGTGACTGTTAAATTTTTGTGATTTTGTTATAGTAATAACTTCATGATATGATTTTGATTATAAGTAAATATAATTTTTTATTTTAATTTCTCAGGGGTAATTTGAAAGTATTCAGTGTGGTAGCTTAATGTTGATTATTAGTTATGAGCACACAGGTTTGAAGGGACTGCACATAGTACAGTGCTGTTTTGTGTCCATGTGTGAAGGAGTGAAGATGAGCAGGAAGGAGGAGTGAGATCAAATTTGAAATTTGACATAAAATATAGCTGGGTCCTCTTCTACTTGACATGTATTAACCATATCTAGCATAAGCAGGGTGGTTTCCTTCAGCCTAGTTGCATTTGGGAGCCACTGTTACTGTGGAGTTGCAGGTTGCGAGCAACAGAGTAGGATTCCCAGGAGGTTGGAGCAGAAAGATTGGGGAGAATCTGTATCATGATGTGTCATAAAAAAGGCTTATTCTTTCTTCTCTCTCCCCTCACCCTTCAGGAGGATAATAGTTAGTGCTAAGAGTAGAAAGGCGAACAGAGAACAGAGGTAAGAAAGGATTGATTTGTAGGACATTTAGAAATAAATTGTGCTTTCTGAACAGGGAGAGCCTTGAGCACTGCATGAACATTGTGGGTCACAGTGGACTGTTTTGTGGAATGGCTTACACCGCATACAGGCTTTTGAATCCTTTACTTCTTCAGCTGAATGGTTGATCACATAACATTGCCATTGGTTTTGGTTGTCAGGGACATGAAAAACCACGTGAGCTGCGTCTGAATTCTTGGAGCTTGTCTACTATTTAAGTCTGGGCTAACTAAAATTCAAGACCGAGGGCTTCCATGCCACACCTGGAGCTGCATGTCAGTGCTCCTGCACAGCTGAAGAAAGGCTTGTGAGTGTGGGGGCTTTCCCAGCTTATGAGTGTGGACGTCAGACTGAAGATGGATAAATACTCTTGGAAGAAATATCTGAACTGAGAGCAGTTTACGGCTCTCTTTGATTTGCTCAGAAGTCATATAGGAGAGCATACACATCATCACAACCCCACACAATGACAGAGGCATGATAACTTTTTAGAACTTCAACCCTTATTTCTCAGAGGACCACAGAAGCTACTGCAGCTTCTGTGATCTGCTAGTTTAGAAGGAGCTCAGTCTTTGCCAAGAGCAGTATTATTGTGCTGTCCTGATGACTTGCCTTTCCTGATTGGGCTAAACAATGTTTAATGGCTCAGGACAAACAGTTTGGAATGGGGAGAGACAGTGCCGCTGGGCTGAAATTCTGGTCAAACATCAGCTGTCTCCATGCTCCTCCATTGACTCCAGAAGAGAGAAAATGTGAAATAAGGTGTGGAAACCAAACTGTAACTGATGCTGTAGCCTGAGAAAAGAAACCAAAATTATTTGGTTTTGGCTATGGAAGTTGTGGAAGAAGCCTGCCCCTTCTTGACTTCCACATACATAATTCTCATAATGCATATTCATTCCTACCAATAGTTAGGAAAATGGAGCTACTAAACTCAGTGCTTTGAAATATATCTACTTTTGATTGTCCAGTGTAAGACATTTTAATTCAGCCTGCTGTCCAGATATTGGAACTGTGCTCAGTAGTTGCTGGGGGAATAAAAATGTGTATTGGAAGCACCATTGAAAAAAAATAAGTGCTTACTGAAAGTTAAAGTTGAATGTCAACTGCTGGTAACTTTGTTTTCAAATGACATCTTTTTGATGACCTGAGGCTAGTAAATTCCTCTTTTACCCCTTCTTGTTATTTTATCAGTTCAAACCTGAAATATTAAGTTTTTATTAGGAAACCAGTATGGTCCTTGCTTTGAAAGGATGATGCTGACAGTGTAGCTGCTTATGAACTATTTGTGTGTTGCTTTGCCTGGAATTTAGACAAGCTAGCCACTGAAGCAGAAAAAGCACAGCCAGTGTTGTCAGATATTATTGGTGCAATGTGCCTTTATATGTGCCTGGCTGAGCAGCATCAAATGGCATTTGATGTGGTTCTTTCCCTAGGCCATAACTTGCTGCATACAGCAGACTCTCGGTTAAATAATTTTTATATGTTTATATTTATACACACCCATACATGCATTGCGTTTATAATCCATCGGGGTGATTTGCATGAATTTGTAAAATATTCCTCCACCTACCCTACTTAATTTTTTCATTTTATATTAATATGCCACTTGGAAAAAATCATTCCCAAAATAGTGTTCTTGAGTTAAATAACTCCCAATGCATCTCATCTAACTGTGTGACTAACAGCAGTCGCAAATATGTTTTCTGAAGTAGTAAAAAAGGCCTAAAACTAGTGATTGAGCAGCTTTTAAATTGTACAAGTGTGTTTTGGTTTGGTTTTTGATTTGTTATTTCCCCCCCCCCCAATTATTTCTTGCATAAATACCTACAGACCTGTAAGTTTTGGGGTTTTTTTATGAAGCAACGAACTCTTTCTCTTAGCTATCATTATGAGGGAAGACAAACGGCATTTGCTGTCTCTGCCCTCAATGCAAATAGAAATCCAGCTCCATTATGTAACAAAATGTACACAGAAATCATAGGGAAGTGCTAGTGTAGCTAAGCAGCACTATTTTTGAACAAGCTGATGCTTTAACAGCATTTTTTTATTTTACTTTCCTTTCTTGTTAGGATTCTTCTTTTGAATATTCCTTTTGGAAGTCAAAAAGCAGTATTTCAGAGGTATATTAACTTCGATGCCTTAGATGAGCAAATTTAAAATGAAATAGATGTTTGCTTCTCATATTTTACTTTTTGTACAAGTCTCCTATCCCAGTGAATGATGTAAAGAATAGATGTCGACAATGAGAACACACAAGTAAAGGTGTGACAAATTCGCCATGTATTTCTATTGTAGCTGAATTTCAACTAGCCTGGACTAAATAATTGTGGCATCTCTTCTGCTGGTTTTATTTTTCTGTTCACTTTAGATGGAGACGAAAAACACCTGCCAATCCATATTGAAACGTTTCTGTTTCATTGATTGCTACCTGGAGGGACTATCCCGGTAATGACTGAGTAACAACTTGGGGGTGAAAATGATCTCTCTGTCTGGTCTTGTGTGGGATAACTCCCTACAGAGGAGGAGAAAATGGTCAAAACCCCACAGCTCTTTGCTGTAGACTTGTCTTGTTAGTAAGATTTTGTTCACCATACCTCCTGCTTGCTGCTAGCAGCAAACACGGGGGTTTTTTTTAGCCCTGTTTATGAAATTGCAGTTTTATAAAAGCCTCTGAATTATGTTGTTAAGATGGTAAAAAAACCCTCTGCATTAACTTTTAACTCATATGATAGCTTGGACTATTTGTGTTAATTCTTCCCAAATCAAATACCAAAGAAAGAAATATTGTAATAAATTTTTTTACAAACTAGAAATTAGGTTTAATGAGGACATCTTGTCAGACTATTTAGGATTAATCGTCTTGTCACCTGTTAGTTCAACTGAATTACAAGTTGGTAATTCTAAGTACCCCATCAGTATATAATATGTTGCCAATATAATGATTTCTATTTTAAAGTAGTTTCAAGAATATCACTGCTACTTGAGTAGCATTATTTCAGTGTACCTTATCTTCCCATGAAGAATGAAAAAGGCAAAAGAGGAGGAGAGGAGGGAAGAGTAGAAGAAGAATAGTATATGGCATAGAAACTATTCATCAGCTGTTGTCAACTGCACCAAATAATCCAACTGGATCAGAAGCCAGAGAAGAAACCTTCAATCTTTTCCAGCAATATTGGAACATAAGTTCTAGAGTTAAAAATATTTCAAACATGAACTTAGTGTTCTCTTGAGAACATTTTATATCCTGGTAAGTATTGAAATAGAAATAATTATTCTGTAGTTTGAACTTACTGTGGTTCAATATTGTTTAAAGGGAGCACATACAAACCACACTGCTTAAGTTTTACATACAGTGTTTTTCTAAAGAGGCAGTGCGTTATCCCTTCCAGAAGATATCATGATTTCCAGGCAATCTTTATTCTAAGGATGATGGCTCTTTTCAACTCTTATTTTAACAGAAAAACATTTTTTTTTAAATACATCCTCTTACTAGATGTTACTTTTCCTTTTCCAGGTGATACGTTTTATTTTCATAATTTAACCTTTTTGACTTCTAAAATTGATTGTTTCACATTAAATTCAAGCTTCAAAATTCTACTTCTTTTCTTTGGGTTTCCAAAATAGTGAAATTGGACATACTCTCTTACTGTTTTTGTAAGTGTCCACTTATGCAAGAAAATTGACATAATTTTTATAAACTACCACTCTTTCTGTTACTCTATGAAACTGTACTTTTTAAAAAAGTATGGCATTATTTTCTTAGTTTAAAGTTTCTCTCCCTACTCCATTTTTCCCTTTAGCTACTTGCCATCAAACCATTATGGCTGTGTCTCTACCAAGAGATGGTTTCATTTTCTTAGTTTCTAACCACTTCAGGGTCAGGCATGCTTACCAACATGTTCAGAAAATATAGTGGTGTCTGAGTATCTTACTTCTGAGGGTCTAAAGGAGCTTGATTGTCACTGCACACTGAAGATTGTTCTATATTAAATAGCAATTCTTTTACATGAGCTAAATGGTGCTAACAGTCCTCAGAATGTTGTGGATTTAGGACATTTGTTGTCATCCATGTGGAGAACTACAACTTGTCACTGGTGGCTTCTTAAAGATTTTGTAATTCTGTTAAGTTCTGTTCTTTTCTGAGCTAGTACGCACTTTCCTTAGATCAATCTAATTTAAGAAAAACAAGACTTTTCATGATCTCAAACTGATGGCTTTCCACATACCATTTCAGAGTATGTGAGCAGCACACTAAACAAGATATTCTGGAGAACATTTTGAGTTGGTCCACTATATTAGTATTGATTTTTTTTGTCCTTTTGAGATTCCCTGAATAAATGTGGAAATAACTTATGAAGCAAAAACCAGCACCCACTGTCAGTGCAAGTGTACTACTTAGCAGGGGTCTACTTATGTTTAGTAGTTGTTTGATATCCAGACATGAATAAGATTAAATCAGGGTAAGTATTCAGTCCAACGCAAAGCAGGTTCTTCAGCAAATTCCATTAATTTCAGGCTGTCAGATATGACCATAGTTTTGAAAATTGCTTGCTTTAACATTGTAAACATTTTTTATTTAATTTCATGAAAAGAGTTTACCTTAGACAACATGTAATGGAAAGTTTTTTACAACCTCATTCAAATATTACCTCACATCCAAATCCTGGCATGTACATTAACTGAAAATCGGAAATTTGCCAAAAACCCCAACAGCATTGGAAATGTGCTATTTTGAGACTTAAAAAAATATACAGAGGTAATGACTTTTTTTTCCTTTTTTTAGGAAAAAAACTTAAGTGTGTGATTTTCAGGTCTGGAAACTCCTTGTAGTCTTGCCCTTTTAAGTGCCTGGAAATCTTAAGTAATCATTCTCCAAATACTGCACTTTTTTGGACTATAGATATATTTATTATAGTAAATAATTTCTGGTTTCTGAACAATAGTTGGGAGTGACTTTTTTTTTTCCAATTTAATTTCATTCATCAAATTTGCTATGATTCTAGTACTTAGAGAAATACATAATAAATGTAGAAATACTTTAGACAGAAATGAATTTTTCTGATTAAATTTCAGATCCACTATAATAACTCAGACCAAACAAAATGGGGTAAAGATCATTATTTTTATATGACTACTGAATTAATTTTAGTATTTGTGAATTTTTAAATGCATAGGTCATCTTCATTATGTCTGAATATTGCAAAAATTTACATCTCTTCATGGATTGTCCAAGCTTATACTTCCCTTTTTATACATTACTCTGAAATAAAGGTAAGAGGTACAATGTAACTACCTGAACTAGACTTATGGTAATATTTAGTATTTGCTGCTATTGAAATACGTATATGAGTGTGGAAACAGTGTGGAAATCAGTGCACTTATTTTTGTAAAAGAAGGCATGCACTTCTTTTTGTAAAAGAAAAAGTTAAAATACCTTATTTATTCTTTCTGTTGAGGACTTGGGTGCTGGAAAGGCCACTGAGTTTTCTGCAGTTGCATTGCTTCAGGGTCTATGAACTTGGGCAGGTGGAGGGCTTAGAGGACTTCAGAAGCCTCTCACATGTTCATTGGGGAACTTTTCACATTCCTTAAGATTTTTTTATCCCTAAAAAGGGTGTATCAGAGAACTGAACATTGATTAGTGTTAAAGATCTGAGCGTGCATCTCTATAGTTTGAAAATTGTATTAAAATTTGTAAACCTTAAAAACAAAACGGAAAAAATCACTCTAAGAAGATTAGCTGGCTTGTAAGGCCTTCACTTGTGTGAAGCCTATTGTTTGACCACAACTCAGAATTGCTCTGAGACAAGACAGAGTGACTAGTGATGTCCTTTCAAATAATTCTATTTATCTTCTCTAGTGATTAACAGATGATTCTATCACTTGCATTTTTCAGTTCCTAATTCTCTTCATGGGTTTTGGGATTGTGTTGGGTGTCTGGAAGCACCAAGGAAATACCTTTGTGACAGGAAGTTGTTCTGGAGTAAGTGGATTCAGAATGTTATGTTCTTCTGGAAATATATCTAGTTTGTTACCTGTCTCATAATCAGCACTGCATCCTATAATGGACTATAAAGGGGAACCGGAATCAGCAACAGTAAGAATGGATGACAAGAGAATGGGTTAAAGGCAGTCAGATTTTATAGGGCTAATTCTTTTTAATTTGGAAATCTTTTACACTATACCTTGTACTCATTGTGTGAGGATTAGACTTAGAAGTTTCTTGGAGAAAAAAAATGAGCAGCCTGAAGAGAAAATAGCTCCACAGAATATTGAAATTTCACTGTTTGGACAGTAGGTGGATTTGTAAAGAGACTAAGAGCAAGTTGACTCATAAAATCCTCTATCAATTAATCATTTAAAGATATTTAAATCCTGAAACATGTATAAACACTAAATTGCAGCATCTTATCCAGATCATTAATTTACCAACTTTGCTTAGGTTAAACCTGGTTTTCATGAACTGATTTAATATTTCAGTACATATATTTATAGCCATATTGCTCAGGCATCCCATTCAAATTTAAAATAATTTTTGTTTTCCAGACTTAAAAATCAAGTACTAATGGAACTGTTTATAGGGTTATTATAGAAACACTAGATAGTCACTAATAAAGGACTTGGGGGGGGTGTATATTAAAGATTAAGACACTCTTTCATTGAATTGAACTACAGGAAACTGCTTTGATATAAATTGCTCAGGATATATTTTTTTTATGCTGTTATTTTCTGATGGTATTGCATACCATAAAATACCACTTAAATTAAATTGTAATTATAAGATAGTGATTAAAGGAGTTTGGAACATTTCTGGTGGAAGAAAACAATCTAACATTTAATATGAAGCAAATGCAAAGTTGGCAAACAAACTATGTCTAGAAGAATCTCTAGCCATTTTAAGCCATGTGATGATATTCACCATTATTACTTTCGTAAATTATATTCCATTTCTCAACTTCTCTTTTGGGGAAGTTCAGATGAAATTGTGCTATACCAAAATTACAATTCTGAAGAGAATTGAGTTTGTCGGAGACTGAAAGAGCTGCTTCTCTGTCCCTGTATTATTCAAGGGCAATAGTTGGACTGCTCCTGAGTTCCTCCTGCTACATTTAAACAAGATACTAGGTATAATGGAAAAGGTACTTTTTAATACATTGCTGTAATCCGCAATACTGTGGCAGTCTTCCTGTAACTGATGTTGAGAGTGCTCTGTGTATATCTTTCACATTGTAAAATCCATTTGGAGCAGGGATCTCTCTCAGTTTGTTCTTGTGCTTTCCTTTTGAAGTGAGCTACAGGTGAGTGTGATACTGAGCTCTCATTAAACATGATGCTCCTTTATTTACTTGGAACCCGCAGTACAAAAAGGTGGAAGTCACACACATAAAGCTATATTTTTAAGTTTGTACTTTAGTGTGTTGATAACTAAGTAACGGATCACCTGGTGGGAGACTTTGATTGTCTGTCAAGGCCAATCAGGAGTCACTGGCAGAGAAAACACTTATTCCAGCAGAGTATTCCCAGTGTAGATATGGTCAAGTGATCAGAAAGACCCTCTGAGATTAAAACAGCCTCCAAGCAGGGTACTGTGCTTGTTAACAGCATGAAGAGAATGCTTTTGCTATGACTCATATACCATTGTGGTACTGCCTTACTCAGAGTTTAAAGGTGGACTTCATCTTATTCTTGATCTTAACTCAGTTGATGGCAGGGCAAAAAATGCATTTTTGTATCATGTTTGCCAATAAGATAATGGTGATATTTTAAGGAATGAGCAGAAGAAGGAAGTAAACATCTCGTCGTCATTGTAAGCAAAGCAAAAAGTCAAGGACAAAGTGAACGTAGAAGGAAGTCACTGCTGGCAGTTTTCTTCAATCAGTGTTGAAAACCAAGGCCACCTTTGAGTGGAGATCATTTGCATTTTGGAGCTCCAACCAAGGCTTTGAGTTGGAGGCCTCACATTTCATGCATTTATTGCTCCAAGGTCACAGGAATACAGAATTCTTTTCTTTGTTACCTATGAATAGGTGAGTTTTCTCCTGAAGGAAAAGTATTTGTCTTCATTCCTTATTGAAATTTAAAGTGACAGTGAATTAGGTTTCTTCTGATAATGCTGTGCTTTCTTTTTGTGCTGAGCCTGTTGTAAAAACAACATTCTGCTTTCAGGATAAATTCAGTAGTTGAGCTGAATTTTAGCTCAGCTACTGCCTAATGGAGTTTGCTTACTATTGTAATAGGAAGCAAAGATAGATCAAGAATCAACTTTTTCAAACATTCTAGAAGCTTGAAACAAGAAATGCTGTCCCGTTCTGAAATAATTTTGTGGTGAAGTACACATGTTCCAGACAAGTGCTGTATTAAGTCTTGCCAGGAGGGTGTAGGGAGACAGTGAACTGATTCCTCCATGATGGTTCCCAGATAGCAGGAAGTAGCCATGAAAGGGAGGATAAATTCAGTTCTACCACATTGCTGCAACACTTTGTAAAAGTCATGGACAGAAAACTGGACATCGTATGGATCAAACCTGGCTTGCTGACACTTTTGGCAACTGGGACTATAGTGCCAGTGTGGATTTGTAATGTCATGATCTAGACACTTAATTAACAGGTAACAGAATTTGGTTGCTTTGTTGCCAGTCTGTCTTTAGGATCTCTGTTATTTTATTGTTACTTTAGGATACACGTAATCAATCAAACCTTAGTTACAGGGTTTTTTTACAGGACTATTGCCACGGGGGAAAGTTATTAAGATTACTGAAATCTCCCTTTTTGTATTAAAACAGAAGCAAGTACAAGAAAGCCACAGGCTACCATTGCCTTTAGCAATTATTTGTTTTAACTGTCCAGGCGAAAAATTGCCTGGAGACTTCATAGTCACTTTTGCAGATTATGGCAGCTTCAAGGTGAAGGTGTGAAGTGGAATGTCTTAGACTTTATCACTGTTCCAATGCCTGTTTGCTGCTAAAGACAGTTTCTTTCCTTGGTGAGAAGATAGATGAAGTGGAAAAATCTATAAAGCATTCTCTATGACTGCATGACTTCTCATCAAAGGGTTGTGGTGGTAGCAAAGCATTTTTGAGTGCACAAACTCTACAGTACACATACTGTTAGAATGTGAGAGAGGAAGAATATGTTTATGCAGTGGATTCCAGAAACTTTTTTTCCAGGTTAGCTGTTTTTCTCTGGCTATTGTATTACTTTCAGAACTATTTGCATAATGGGATTTTGTCTGCCTGGATTAATGAAAATTAAATATAAGCACTAACTCCAAATTACTTTTTTGGCAAAAGTAAAATCTGGTTTGTTCAGAGAGTAAATTTGCTTATAAAGAAGGGAAAGAGAGTTGGGAAAAATGTAAATGGGGAGGCAAAAGACTTGGACTACAAGAAACATATCCAATGTGAAAAGTGAATGCTTTGCATTTAGGTCAGCCTACTTTAACTTAAACCTTGTGTCAAAATTCAACCAGCTTTCACTCACTGTAATAAAATTTTGAAGTTGACTGTTCTGAACTAGACAAACATTTTTGGTTACATGGATTGAAAAACATTTGTGAAAAACTGTACACAGACATTTAGAATAACAGACTGTCCCTTATTCGAATTCTGTTATGTTATTTAGTACATAACCACAACTGATGACAACTGAAATTATCTATTATCTCTAGAATAGTTTCACTATTAACAGTACTAATAAAAGCTTCTGCTGATTGTCATAGCAATATACTTCATCTTTGCACTCTAGATTCAGTTCTTGATGTGAAAATAGATCATTTTTTTTCTGCTGTCTATCAGTGTGTATGTCAATCAAGCAGGTGGTGAACATGCGCCTGTTAAGGGTTATATTTAAGATCATCAACTCATTTCATGTAGGCTTCTAAACAGATGGTTTCTCTTGGTTCCCAGAAACATAGTATGGATTTGAACTGCTGATTGAGTGTGAAAGGATCTGTTTATATTCTCCAATCTTCTCAGTCTAGCTTCCGTCTATTAAAATTTTAAAGGCACAGGTTTTATTCTGTATGAACAAAGCATATGAAAAATCACTGCACTGGATTAATAAGTAATTACTGGGATTTCTTTCAATTAAAACTGAACACACAAGCCTGCAGCCTTGCATATTGAGTGCATTCTTTAAACCAAAGTAGGTACCAGTATAACTTGAGACAGAGCTGTGATACAAAATTCTTCAGCATATATTACCCTGATAATTTTTGAGAGTGTTTTGCTTTTTACACCTTTTTTTTCTGATTTTTCTTTCTAAGCTTTTCTAGGTTGTGTTTCTCATTAGATTTTGTTAAGTTTCTCAACTGTGTGGCAAATAAGGAAATAGCATTACACTCAGAACAGAAATATACTGCCTAAATGATTTCTGGTAATGAAAATGAAATGCCAGAGTTCTCTCATGGAGAATGAGAAACTTCTTCTTTCCATTATGAATACTCTTGCAGTCCAGTGACAGATCCAAGGTACACACTGTGGATGACATTTTTTGCCTCTCTCTCCGCTAGCCATGTAATACTATTGAATGTTCCTACTATTGTTTTATTCACTGTACCTCCTAAAAGCCTTAGTCAGGATCAACATGCATAGTTAGTCCATGTTGATAGATGCAGTGTAGTATAAAGACATCAGAGCTAGATTTAACTGAGTTATTGAGGATTCCTGGAACAAGCTATCAAGAGAAGCGTGGGTCTTAATCTGCAGTTGTTTGTTCCCCTTAGCTTGATACAGACATGCTATCGATACAAGATAATTCCTGTGAAACAACCTTATGGTTTATTGTTATATGTATTATCGTACATGAATGCAGAAGTGTTTTTAAATTGTGTATGCTACATGTATTTGTTTCATTGTACATTTATTGTAATATAATACAGCATCTTAGTTGTTTATATGACTTCTCCTATCTAAACATCAGCCCTGAATATCAGAACTTAAGCATTCAAAGTAGCAGAGGCTACTATTACTGCTGTTCTGATGGAAATCAAATCTTCTGGTGGAAAGTAGTTAGTAATGACTACAAAATCAGGAAAAAGTGCATATACCTAGAACTGCGGGAAAGAGAAATTCAGTTAAAATGGATACTTCTTAACATTAGCACTTAGACATCTGTTTACGATGAAAAGTGTTGCTTCTATGTCAAAGTCAAAGTGGCACGTCTGGGTATACAAGGCAGGGATTTATCCATGGCTGTATTCAGAATTAAATCTGCAGAGAGTTCAAGGTTGATTCTGACAAGCAAAGAAGATGATATTTCTCTGTTGATAGACTAATGTTTGGGAGGCTTACCAAAAAAACCTATACTTGCATGTGGATCAAGTAAAAAATTGCAATTTTAAAATTAAATTTGTGGGGGATTTTGTTTGTTTCATTACCAAAATACATGTTTTGATTTTTTTTTTTTTAAAACTAATGAAGTTTCCTCTGTCTGCAGAATTATGAGATTTTTTGCTTTACTTAACTAAACATACTAAAAAAAACCCATCCCATTTCTCCAGGTATTGTATTGAATTATGGTTACTTTTGCAGTTAGGAGTTTAGTTAACACAAGAGAAAAAGGTAAAACTAGGTCTTAATCACAAGTAAATAGAGAAGATACTATTTCTCATCAAATGCAGAGCAATTTAAAATGGTCATTGTTTGCAGAAACCAAGCATATGTGGTTTGTATAAACCTCTCAATATTTGGGTGAGAAGGTTTTTAAAGTTTCAGCTTCTGGAATTAAATTGTTTACATGAGAATCAGCTCTCTCTTTAATATAATTTTCTCATTCTTTCTGGGAAAAAAAGGAAATAAAAATTTAGGTCTGTTTTTTTACAGGTCAAAATCCTAATATGTAGGAAATTATCACATAGTTACCCTTTTTAAAAAAAAAAAGTCATTAAACCAGTCTCATGATTTTTGGATTTTTAGCTTCTGAATACATGAGGATAATGGTACAGAGTAGTTTTTCTATTCTTAATGATTATTTCATCATTCTCAGATTAAGCAGAAATCAGGAGAGTACTCAAACTACTTGTTAAGCATATCCTCATAAGAAGCTTCTTCAATAAAACGGTTTCTTATTGTGTGTTGTGTATTTTAATAGTTAAGCTGGCTACTCAAAGCAAATATGACCACGATCTGTATTCATCATTGTAGTGCTTCTGTCTATGGAATAGCAATCAAATACAATACTTTTATCACAGTCAGTAAGCCATTGCTACTTGTGGAGGATTATGGCTATCTATAAGGAGGGATTCAGCACCTGAAACATTTCTTGGTTTACTTGATTGTTCACTTAGTGAATTACTACCAGTGCTGGTATGAAAATACTGGTTAGTATGTGGTGATAGGATTTAAAGCTCTCATTAGGAAGCTTTTCCACACTACACTACTGAAAGTTGTGGTTGACAGATGATACCTCTCCCTTTACAGCTGTGAGGCATCTCTTTAATAAAAGTTTCTGTCACAAACTAAAACTATAAACTCTTCTCCTTAGGTAAAGTCTCAATTTCTGACCAGAAAGGCAAATTTCATTTAAAATCCTGAAACAAAGTCAGAATTATCATTCTCTTATTACTTTTCCTTTTTTTTTATTTTGGTCAGAATGCAGGAAGTTTTCATGAAAATGAAAACTTAAGGGATCTAAAATCTTTAAAAAGTTCAAGCTTATCATTGTTCAGTTTGGATTGAGTGGAAAACAGGGTTTTACTCCATCCTAAAACTCGCTGTCTGTACAGAAGCAACAGGGTAGGACTTCATGAGGGTTCACAATTGTGGACTGTAAGGCAGACATTTTTCAATACATGGTATACATATATGATTTAGTCACCCATAGTTTCTTCATAGTCAGTGGAGAGAAGCAGGCACTTCAGTAGCATGTCTGCTTTTGATATCTACTTTAAGAAGAGAAGGCTGTGCTGTAGAACTCAACAGGTTCATCCAATACAGTCAGTACCAACTTTGTAGTCCATTGACTGTAAAGATCCCTTGGGATGACTAGGCATCCAAAGTTAAGAAAGATTAAGAAAGACTTTTCTATTGTATATTTAAGTCCTTTTGGCTTCTTTGAAAATAATAGTTTATTTACTGTAAGGCTTTGTAAGAATAGGATTTGACTTATTTGTCATCATCCATGACAAAATTCTGTGGTTATATTAGCCACCAATAGTTCATAATGTGGGGTATAGTTTTTCTGTTTATATATATTTCTGTATGTCCATAGTCCTAACTCTCTTCTATCCAAGCTTACTTTGGCTTTGGCTTGTCTTGGTGCTGCTTCAGTAACATAAGCTGTCGTGCTATGTCCAGCACTGACTGGCTTTTAAAGCCTTGCTTCTACCATACCAGAAATGGATATGCTTTGGAAGTGGACAAGTGTCAGAAGATTATAGTGAAATAAATTGTCTCATTCCTTAGTGTATTCAGAGCATATTTCTACTTTTCATCTTCAGCAAAGATGAGGAAAAAAAGGTATAAAGCATTGATTCCCTTCAGTCACCCCCAGAAAACATGTTTCTTATGGTAATCACCTGCTTTCCTCCACATCTGGCTATACTCTTCTCATTTTTTTTTTCCTTTCTCAGAAGAATCTACAATTAAAGGGTTTCAGATATTCAGTTGTTATTTTTGGCATACACAGGTAACTTTGACCTCAGAAGCTAGACCTAGCTATTCAGCTTTTGCTGTTAGTATCCTCAGGTTCACATTAGTGAAGCACAATTTTTGTCTCAGGATGGAAGGAAGCAGGAGCTGCTGCTTCCTTAGTTAACTTAGAATTTAAATGATGACGTGTTAAGTTGCTCATGCCTTCTGGATGTCAGTTTAGCTAGTATCAGTTGTCAGAATGATAAATGAAAGAATATACTGCTGCCTCTCTAATATGAGTACCTGAGATGCCCTCCAAACTGAGCATTACTACTTGTCTTCAGTTTAAATTCTCTGTGTGTCATTGTTAAGCACATTTGATTCTTCAGGATACTACAAGAAGCAGCACAAAGGTACTGCTTGTGTCAATAATTGTATAGTACTGACGATTGTAGTTGAGGATGTCTTTAAGCTGTCTATCTTTTTAAGAAATGTGTTCGCTTTGGTAATCTAGTTCATTCCTATAAAAGACATGAACTAGACTTGAGAGCCTTTCCATTAATGAGTTTTCTGGGCTGTGCAGAATAGCTATTAAGATGAAAAAACCTGTGACTTAGTAAGGCTACATTAGATTTGTTACTACTCACAAGTGAACTCCCTTGCAGTAGCTGGAGCAAGATGAAGAAAACAGAGCATGAGGCACACAGCAATTTTTCATTGTTATTACAGGTGACGTATCTAAACTGGCAGTTTGCAGGCATAGGAAGGGCATATAAATTAGACAAAAAGAATTTCTTCAGACTTTTTCAAAAGCATCAACAGAAATAAGAAAAGGAATGAACTTCAGTGGGATTGTGAATGAACATCATCATCATCTTTACCTAGCTATATTTCAATGCCAAAAGAAAAAAAAATGTACTGGCGAGAAAAGTGGTTTTGCACCTTTGTTCTGCAGTAAGTCCAAAAGCAAATATGACATTCGAGGAAAATCTGTACAAACTTGCCGTAGCTTCTAATATCATGTGCGTGTTACAGTCATTTCTCGTTTTGAAAAGAATGAGATTACTAACAACCAATTCGAGGGAAACATTTTTCCTAGTGGGCTGGATCTTTCAGTTCTAGGGGTATTCTAAAAAACTTTGAATTTCCTGCCACCTTAATTTTCAGTAATATTAGGTTAGAAATTCGTTGAATAATAAGAACTACTTCTTGCCATTGCATGATAGATTTGCTTGGCACCTTTAGGGGTGTTTGACTGCAACAGTAGAGGACTCAGTAAAACTGGGCAGTGGTTAATTTACATACCGTCAGTGCTATTTTCAGCTTTATTTGAACTGCCTAATTATAACTGAAATGAGGCTTCTGTAGCACAAACACCTTTTCATACAAATGTGTCATTAGAGCACAAATAGGTTTGTACAAACTAATCAATGGCTTTGTCATTCATTTTCATCATTGTAATGAAGGATTTTTCCTCACCTTGTTGTTAACTTGTATTAGGTAAGGCACACAATCTTCATGTACTGAACTGGTACAGTAGTCACATTTTCAAAGACCCTTCTCTTCTGATTGACTCTTCTGCATCCTGCAAGAGGTTATAAAGGAATCTATCATATACAGTTATATTTTTTACCCTATTCTTAGTATATATGTAGACAATCTCCTTTACCTCACTAGTTAGCCCACTGCTAGTTTCTGAAAAGGTTTTGCTTTTCAATGTATCAGACCTAGACAAGGAAGAAATTGTTCCAAGAAAGCAGAAAAGTGTCTCCATTGCAAGTGTGAAACAGGAGATATTTTATCACAGGTTGAAGCCACTCTCTTCCTTTCTGCAGTATTGCCCTTTCCCCCTTATCTCAAATGCAAGTATTTTTCCAAACAAAAGGAGAAATATCTTTGTTTGTTTACTTGTTGTGGTAGTACTTAAAAATGATAGTTTGGATTGTAACTGCTCCTCATAGAGGACAGGATGATGGAAGTTTCACAGTAATAGCGCTAGGGTGAGAAGTACGAGATGTGGCCTCGTGTAGCCTGCCCCCCACAGGGCAGCTACAGTCTGCTGGCCATCACTGTCACTGCCTCACGGGGCACTTGTGGACCTGGCACGCAGGCATTGTTTTGCGGCTCTCGACCTTCTTCAATGTCTACCACCCACACACGGTACACCTTATGTTGTCATAGTGAACTATGTGGGTGAGACCATGCCACTCTTAATTAGAATATTTGTTTTATTAACTAATATTAATAAGAGAATGATATCTCAAAGTACTGAATCACAGAATGGGTAAGGTTGGAAGGAACCACAGTGGGTCATCCAACCTCCCTGCTCAGGCAGGGTCATCCCAGAGCACATGACACAAGATTGTGTCCAGATGATTTTTAAATATCTCCAGTGAGGGAGACTCCACAACCTCTCTGGGCAATCTGTTCCAGTGTGTAGTCACCTGCGCAGTAAAGTTCTTCCTCATATTCAGGTGGAACTTCCTGTGTATCAGTTTCTACCTGTTGCCTCTTGCTCCATTGCTTGGCACCACTGAGAAGAGCCTAGATCCATCTTCTTGACAACCTCCCTTCAGATACTTATAGATATTGATGAGGTCCCCTCTCAGTTTTCTCTTCTAGAGGCTGAACAGGCCCAGTTCTCCAAGCCTTTCCTTATAAGAGAGATGCTTCAGTCCCTTATCTTTGTTACACTCTACTGGGCCTGTTCCAGAAGCTCCATGTCTCTGAGGAGCCCTGAACTGGACACAGTGCTCCAGATTTGGCCTCACTAGGGCTGAGCAGAGGGGCGGGATCACCTTCCTTGACCTGCTGGAAATGCTTTTTATAATGCAATCCAGGATACCATTGGCCTTCTTGGCCACAAGGATACACTGTTGGCTCATGGACATCTTGTTGTCCACCAGGACCCCCAGCTCTTCTCTACAGAGCTGCTTTCCAGCAGATCATCCCCCAGCCTGTACTGGTGCTTGGGGTTGTTCCTTCCCAGGTGCAGGACCCTGCACTTGCCTTTGTTGATTTTCAGAAGGTTCTTCTCTGCCCATCTCTCCAACTTGTCGAGGTCCTTCTGAAGGGCTGCACAGCACTCTGGGGTATCGACCACTCCTCCCAGCTTTATGTCATCAGCGAACTTGCTGAGGAGGCTTCTGCCCCTTCATCCAAGTCATTGGTGAATAAGTTAAACGATATTGAGCCCACTATTGAATCTTGGAGGACACCACTAGTGACAGGCCTCCAACTAGACTGATTGTAACCCTCTGGGATATGATGATCAGCCAGTTCTCAATCCACCTCACTGTCCACTCACACAGTCCAACTTTCTGAAGTGGTTGTGAGAGACAGAGAACCTTGATGAAGTCGACGTAAACAATACCCACTGCTGTCCCTTCATCCATCCAGGTAGTTGTTTCAGTACAAAAGATGATCAGGTTGGTGAAGCATGATTTACCTTTAGTGAATTCATGCTGACTAATTCTGATCACCTTCTTTTCATAGAATGAGGTGCACCATCACTTTTCCAGGGATTGAGGTGAGGCTGACTGCTCAGTAGTTCTCTGGGTCTTCTGTCTTGTCCTTTTTGATGACTGAAGTGACATTTGCTTTCTTCTAGTCCTCAGGCTAATTGCCATGATCTTTCAAAGATGATTGTGAGCAACCTAGCTGTGGTGTCCGCCAGCTCTCTCAATAATCATGGATACATCCCATCAAGGCCCATGGACTTGTGGATGTCCAGTTTGCCTAGGTGTTCTCTAACCCAGTCCTCCTTGACCAAGAGAAAGGATTCTTCCCAACATTCCTTTACCCTGGTCTACTGGATCAAAGACTCCTGAGGGCTGGTCTTGTAAGTGAAGACTGATGCAAAGAATGTAAAGCAATAATGCTGAAAGAAACTCTACCTGAACAACAAGAATTACAAATAGTGACACATATAACGCACAGACAGACATCTCTGAGTGTGCTACAGTTGGGTGCTATCTGTAGTCCACATCATGGCCATATCAGGGAAGTCATGGACCTAATCTCATAAGCGAGTGAGTCTCCATGTTTTCTCCTGTGAGGCTGTTCCTCCAAACACTTGTTGGAAGGCTGTTACTTTTGGGGTCTTAAGATTATATTTTTAACATATTGCGTGGTCCCATGCATGTATTATTTCCTTTCATATGCTGTGTTTCTATCACCAACCTCATGGTCTAAGCACGTCATGGTTTGCTGAATCAAATATCCAATAATTATCACTTTAATCTCCTGCTGCCAGTTTCTTCCTCACTTTAATTCTGAGTAGTGGTCTCCAGGCACATTTTGATTTTCATGTTACTCTTTGGTCTCTGCTACCATCAGACTTGAAGCAAGAAAGTAATTTCTTTCCACCAGGTGTGCAGCAGGGTAGGCTTAGTTCTGCCTTTTTACAGCTCAGCACATCTAAGGTGCATGCACTTGCCTCTGAGCAGATCCCTCCCCACACAGCTCTGGATGAGCTTGTCAGGGGGTGCCCATGCCCAAGGTTATAGGGGATTATGCAGATAGGGCATTGAGAGTGAAATAAGGAATGTAGTTCTTGAACATACTGTATTACTGCCTTTGCCAGTTGAGAATGTGGATGAAATGGTTCAAAAGTGTGTTTGTTGCCACTTCACAGCCCGATGACAGTGGAAGAGGTCTCAGCAATTAACTTTACTGGACAAATTTCAATCCCTCAGTCAATTTTTAGCCTTAAACTTGTATCTTGGAAACTCAAAAGTTAGTACAGCCTCAAAGAAAAATCAGCCAAAGTTTCTGTGAAAAGCTTGGAATCAACATGATGGTTAAGTCTTGTTCTGACTTTTTCTATTAATACAATTTGTTGAAAAAAATGTTCCATCAATCCATTTAACTCTATATTTGTATTATCAAATTATACTTCTTGTATTCTCACCTGCTGTTTCATCAGAGCAAATGTAAAACAGCCTGATAAGATTAAATATTATCACACTGCTAAGCAACTACTACTTTCTAAGAAGAACGAAATAAAAAGAATTGGCAATTGCATCAGTTTTGCTGAAGAACTTTTAAACTTGCACCGAAGTAAGCCACTTTTTTTCCTGCCAGATACTTGCAGTATAGTGGTAGATTGGCTGTTTATATACCAAATATTTTTACCTGTTTTATTTTAAAAAAGAACCATAATTCCTTTCCTGTTGAATTGCACTGCAAGTGCAATTGCACAATGCAAGCAATAATGCACAATGTAAGCAATTAAAAATAATTGCAAAGGCTTGAAGGCTAAAGGCTAACATGTAAAGGTCAAATTCTAAAGTTTTTGTTTCACTTTCCTTAGAAAAAATTCCTATATGTTTTGTTGCAGTTTTCACTTTTCGCTTCCTGATTTAAAGCACACACAGGACCAGATTAATAGAACAGATAATTATGCTTTGTCTGCCAAATCTGCATCTTTGATTGCATGTGGTTGTCAATTCCCCAAATATGTGTTATGTGTAAAATAGCCAAGTGTGAGCATCTCGTGTTGATGTGTGACTTTGTATTATGTGTTCTCTATTTACCTTACCTGGATGTACTGTCAGCTCACCTCAAAAATTCTTACCCAATATGAATAAGTTCTTTTACAAGTAGTATTATTTACTGCTGTATATTTCTGAGAGATCTGAAACCTACATTGTCAGTGCAATATGTTACAAGAATATTCTGCCCCTTCTCCAACAGCATCACTTTCTACAACATTCATGCACCTATACAATGCTTTCGCAATGTGTTTTCAGCCTTTGCGTTTCCATAGGTTAGCTTCTCTTGCACCACACAACACTTCTGAAATATGGAAGAGATCAGACAGCAGTGCTGGCTTGATATATTTTAATATGTGAAGCGTGAAGGTGAAAACTGTAGTCAGCAGTGTCAGTAAAATAGATTAATACTGTTGCTGAAACTGGAAAAAAAAATTACTAGGGCAGGGTAAACTGATCATTTGCAGTATACTTTTTTTTAGTTATTGAACTCTCTCCTTTTAATTTAATGATTTGAGAACTAAGGACTGGGATTCGCTTTGTCCAGTTGTAGATACCTATTAGTGGGGTGTGTAAGTTTACCGTACAGACCTGAGCTGTTTTTGCAGCCAGCGGATAGGCAATTAATCTTATTTTAATTCACCTTCTATTATAGGATAGGATGACTCATCTTCTAAGGGAGCTGTTTCTTGCTGTTGACTATGAAGGAACATAGTGTCTGTCAATTAAATTAGGGCAGATGAGCCTACAATGCAGCTTGCTGTGTACATCTCTTGGAAATATAAGTCATATCTGAAACTCAGAATGCTTAAGGAAAGCGCACAAATAGTTCACAGAAATGGAAATAGGAAATAATTTGGTGGAGTTGTATGTGCATTGATAATGAATTGAAACTGTTTATATTTGTATTTATAGTTAAAGATTTATATATTTTTTTAAGATCTTATTTTTATAGTTATCTGGTTTTCCCCAATAAACAGTGTATAGGGTTTTATCAGGAGGAAAAGAAGATGTTTGTCTTCACTTAAGCAGATGGTTCCATGAATGGGTCAGACACACTTTTGCCCCATGGTTGTATGTTGTTTTGAAGAAAGAATATGTGAAACTATCTGAAAAGTATAAATCCTGACATATGACTCCCTCATCTGGTGTAAACATTAACTCCTTGGTTTTTTTGCCAAACCAAGTGAAGTTGTTACTTTAAGAAAATAAATATTAGAAGCAAATGTTTTTAAAAATTTCGTTAGGTGTTTGATGAAGATTAGTACTTGGATCACAGTAATCTACTTCCTAAAAACTGGTGCCTAAGAATTTCTTTAAATCATATCCATTTAATGTGTTTTGTAGTGGAAATTTCAAATAAGGACAATTAAAAGTACCTTTAAAACATAACTATGTGGATTTTGGTATGAACAAGAAGTCCAGCTCTATGCTATGTGCGAGATGACTTTACTCTTGTTTTTCATGGGAAGTGATTGTACTGGTTACTGCAAAGCTGTGAGCCGGAGGGAATGGCTTTATATCTATATTAGATCAATATAATAATTAGAGAAAAAACCTTCTACAATATGGCATTTCTTAAATTAACGTTTCAAAGTATTTTGTGGGCAGCCAGGGTTCACAAATCATTTGGTTTCTCAACCTTTTCTTCTCTGTGGAATTTTGATAAGGGAAGTTCATTAAATAATTTTTAAAAATTAGGAATTGTGTATGATGTATGATAGTAGGAATAAAGACAAAGCCAGCGTTGCTAGTATTCTGTGAAATCAATCATACTTACAATTTGATTGTTTTTCTCTTGCCTTCTCAGTCATTTTACAGTCTCTTTAATTTTACTTGCTCTTCTCCCTTTGTTTAGTTATCACTGGATTTTTTTCTTGACATCTTTCTCCTGCCTCTTTTCTGCCTTCTGTTTTAAATTTCCTAAATAGATTATTAATCAAGGTGAACTTTTGAACTTGGTGTTCTTCAGCTGATTAGAAAATGGGCATAATAGAGAACCTCATTTTTAACAATGATTTCATGAGAGTAATTGAATAGCGTCTTTCATGCAGAGATCCCAAAGGCATTTGTAAATGTGAGTTAGTATTATTATTGTTCAACAAATAATAGAAAAAGTGGAACAGATACATTTAACTATGGTTTTTGAAAAATACCTTTGAAGTAGGGTTCTGAGCCCTTTAGACACTCAAATTCTAAGTTGAGCTTTACCAAGGTAACTACCTCAAAGCTCCCTCTGAACCTGCTGAGAGCTGTGTGAACTCAGCATGCCTAAGAAACAGTAAAAAAGGATAAGTAGAGAACAATCATACATTTATGGAATGAACAGATGAACTTAATACACCGGAAGTCTTTATCTCCCTGGTGTATACATTTGTCTTACCAGCTAATTTTTCTGAGGGTACTGGTACCCTCAGATGCTTAGCTATGACGTTGGAATATTTCAGACACCTTTTATTCTTCACAAAAATAGTTTTTCTCAAGTCCCAGAGAAGTCAGGCACACAAGAGCTGCATCTCTACTTTTCTTTTGAGGCATGAAGTACAAAGCATCTTGTGGAGTTTGATGAATGAAGGAAAGAATATGGCTTATAATTGAGCCTTAAACATTTCACTTTTCAAGAAAGAGATCTGGATGATTTAATTAGGAAATTAGATAATGCTGTTTTCTCTGTTGCAGCTGTGATGAGGCAATGGATTTTGGGTCCTGTAAAAACTGGAAGCGATGCTTGTGCCTATTCAGTTCAGTTTCTGTTGGGATCATTCAGAAGTTATTACATTTTAAGTTGGACCAGAAAGAGAGACAATTTTGGTATTATTTGTTCTGTATTGCCACATAAAGTACAGTATGATTTTACGGTGCAAAGTATTTATAGCAACAATAATTATGTCTCTCACTTTATGTTCAGAGCACTCAGCCAGTTTGCAATGCACCACTTCCTATAAATCTACCATTTATCACATTGTAACTTGCAAAATACATTTATGTTCTTCCTTGGGTAGATGTGTGTGTATATAAATAACTAGGGCATACTCATCCAAAACCTTTGCAGAAGGCTTTATCTTCTGCGTAAGACAGGAAATTTTGAAGTGATGGATAAGCGGGTCTTTTTTGTGTGAAAAGTTATTTAAATGTTTTTGATTATTAAAGAACTCTGGCACTTGAGAAGAGAGAGAATTTACAAAGATGGTAGACAAGCTAAAATATCCCGTAATGAACTCTTCTCTTTTCATCTAAATCCTGTTGTTGTTTTATACACTTATTCATCATTTTTAGGTGGTTATCCAGTGTGAAAAACCTTTCATTAACTGTTGTTGCTTCCTGTGTGTCTAGCTGACATCTAATAGCAAGCAATTACTTTTCTTTCCAGATCATGAGAGGAAACACACCCCTCTTTTGAGTGGTGTTTGGCTTTGAAGGTATTAATGATTAGAGAATACTTTTTAAAACATGAAATGCTAAACAGGGAGTCTGACCTATGTTTAGTCCTTTGTCATGAGGCTGTCACAGGAAGCATCTTCTTCTAAAGAATAGCATTGCAGATACTATTAAATTCTCTCTGTAAATTCATCAACGTATTGGATATTATGGCCTTGAATTCATCAGGACATTTGACAGTGACGTCAGCAGGATCAATATTTCTCAAACAGTATATATATGGAGTAAAGTATGTAGATAGACTTCTTTCGTGTGACATGTGCAGCAAAATTTAAGAAAGAGATTTGATTTTCCCTGTCCATGTCTTGTCCTCCTTTACCTACTGTTTTATTTTTGTGTGCTTAGTTATGCTTCCAATACCTAGCAATGAAATTTAGCTCAAATACTACAAAGGATATGTTTTAAGATTTTATCTACATACAAAAATAATCCTATCAAAGAGTCAAGTGTGACTAGAAAAAATATAATCTGCTGATGTAGCACAGAATGAAAACTAATGTCAACTGATTAAAAAACAGATTCAGGGTGCATGTGTTATATGTTGAATATTGATGAATTTCTTGTTGCAAACGTAAGTCTCAGTATAACCTATATGAAGTTGGAGTAATTATTCAGAGGAAATATATGCATAAATAGTGATAAAACCTTTTTGTTGCTGTTAGTGAAAACTAAAAATAGTGGAAAATGAACAAATACTTTTAATTTTTCAGGACACTGGAAAACAACATTGTATGTAGCAGCACTTTCAATCTAATTGAACAGTTAGATCTCACATCCACGTTTCTACTGCAGCATGGTCTTCACTGTCTTCCCAACATGTATTCACTTGCAGCTGTGTGTTCACACAAGTTATTTACTGACATACACACTCCTGCCCGCCTCTTTAGGTTGTGTCTTATCCTGGTATTTCTCTTCTCCAGCAGTTCTTACCATAATCTTACTGTAGTCAACGTGGGCCAGCTCTCTCCTAGTTTTTTACTGCACTACTCACTCACCCATTCTCTTAGTGCATTCCTATGGATACATTAACTAAATGGCTTTTCAATTTGATAATTCAAGTGTAAATATTCACATAAAAGTTTTTGGGTTTAAGAAAATTTGATGGTATCTAATTCAAAGTTTAAGTTCTTTCATTTAAAAAAAATATTTAGGGTTTCTCTACTTGTTTCGTTCAAATGAATGAAAGGACATAATTTCCTTGAAGACTTTGTAACACACAGTTAATTTTTCATAAATTCCTGGTTTTTCCTATGCAAAAAGAAAAATATGTTTTGAATATTAGTATAAGACGAATCTAGATAAAATGTGAAAAGAGCAAACTGTCAACTTTTTGAGTGTTAATCTCCTGGTGTTAACACTTTTTTTACTTTTTTTTTCTGCGTGATATTCTTAGTCAATGTAAAATACTCCCCCCATCTGTCCTGGTTTGGTTTCAACTACTGCTAGCTGTGGCATCTTCTGAGAGTGTTTTTATTTGGGAACATCTTTCTGTGGAACATCCCTTCAAAGTAACAGTGTGTCAGTCAAAACCAGGTGCGTGCAGGTGCACCTAGAAAAGGTGTTTACTGATGTGTCTACCTCATCAGTCACGGTTAACACTCACTCTCTCTGTGAGATTAAAAGGTTAGCAGCTTAAAGTTCAAAAAGAACGCATCATCAGATGAATAGACTGGGAACTGGAATAGTTCTCTAAATCTTATATTCTTTTTGTTTGTTGTCGGTGATTATATTAGCAAGTTTGCTGTTGTTAGTAGTCTGTTACTACATAATAACTGAGAGGACAAAATTTAAAGGCAGGCAGGCAGTATCATGTTTTAATATTATCAGAACTGCAAGTAGTAAAGAAATAGTTAATTCAAGCAGTTTAAATATTTTTGTATTCAAATGGAATAGTATCAAGCAAAAGGTTAGAAAATAATGTCAGTGAATATGACTGAGTATATATATAGAGGTTGTACATGCTCTGTGTTTGATTTTCAGGGAATGCTGAGGTCAGGTGCTTGAAAATACCTGTAACAGAATAGTGCTTTGTTTTTAAAGATACAGCTTTGCAATTGCATATGTGGGTCTAATGGTGCAACCAGGATAGGAATCTCTTTTGTTGACACTTTCAGTGAAAATTGAGGGATCTCAGGCTCCATTACAAATATTTTTGAACACCATAGAATCAGCCTATTACAACTGCTTTTTCTGTGAAATGATTACTTGCCCCCCAATTTTAATGAATTATTTACCATTTGTATTAAAAAAATTAAATACATAGTTGATAATCTTTCTATTCTTGCTGTACATCCTGGGCCTGGTATTAGTCCAAAGATCTTCCTGTTAAGCATCCCTACCGCTTGTGAATGTCACCAATTCCTTACAAAGGCAGTTAATTCCTTTGTAGTTAGTGGCACCACATCTCTACTATAAAAGCTTTAACCTGACTGTTCATGCATTTTGAATTTACAAACAGGAAAGATGAATGGATTTTTATGTAAAGAGTTATATTTTTAAGAAAGCCTCTCCAGCTGTGTATTGCGAAGAGTTTGTTGAGTTTAGAAGTACCTCTGAGACCCGTTTACTTACCATTTCTCAGTGTTAAAGGCCCAGTATATGATATTTTGAACCTTCTATGAAATTCACTCACTTGTAACTTTGCAATAAATTTACTGCCATTCTACTAGGTAGAATCTCAAAAGCTCATTTTGCTTTTGTACGTAATTAGGCAGGAGTTTAGCTCTTGGGAAAGAAGAGTGTAATATTTTGCAGATGTAAAGAATGAGCACTCTGAACTTCAGAGTTTTTGAGGAAAAGTTTCTTGGTTACTGATTTTTGTCACTATGAGTCTTCTTATTATAGTCTTCCTTCTCTCTTAAAAGTATCTTTAATTATGTTTTTCTGTGGCTAACCCCTGCCACTTGCATGTTATCACTTACACATACATGTTCACATACATGTTTAGAGTTTTCTAAGTTTGATCTGCTTTGGCCCCATTTCTAAAGGACACTAAGCTTTATAGAATTGATGGCTCTGATTGAGTGAATAATGAATCTATAGCAGTTAAATTGGAGCTGAAGCCAGGAGTGTTCATAAATACTTCTGTTCTATATGTGAGGATAAGCAGGTTGCCATACTCACAGTGTATTGTCATTATGAAATTCTTTCTACTCCAACAGTCACTAAGGCTACTAATGCCGGAAATCTTAAGTCAGTACATTGAGGTAACAGATATCTAAATATTTTCAAAGGATTGGCAGAAGAACTCTGGATTTTTAATATTGATTTTCATTATAGCCTGGAGCACTGGGGATGATGTTCCAAAAGCTTGTGGGAATTAAGGTCATGCTAACATTTTTTTTAAAATGGCTGAGATAACCTGGGTAATTATAAGCCTGTCAGTCTGACATCAGTCTGAGGCAAAGTAGTGGAAATGCAGGTGTGGGACTTGAATAATAAAGGATTGAACTCTGCTGAGGCAAACAATATGTTTTATAAGCACAGCTGTTAAGATATAACAGGAAAGGCAGCTCAAGTTACAGAAGGAGGGATGCTACCCGGGAAAAACATTTAGGTGCTCTAATGAGTAATAATAATGGATATAACTGAAGTTTTTCATCCAGAACAGCAGCCAACAAAAGTTAATGTAATAGTGGAATGTATAAAAGGGGCAATATAGAATAAAACTAAGGAGATCATTTTATCTCTCTGCTCTGAGCAGTTAGAGAATACAAAACCTAATTGTATTTCCCACCGTTCAGGAAAGAGGTTGGAAACTTGAAGCCTTGAAGAGCTACGAGACTTCTTAGAAAATGTTCTGGATAGTGACATATTATCTTGATGAGTTTTATTCAATTCACTTTGAAACCAAAATCATTACAGAAAGTCTTGATATTAGTCTATAATTGTATACATGGAGAACAGAAAACTGAAAACAAGAGCCTTAAAACCTAGCAAAGATGTTAATACATTAGCAATTGGAAGTGGGTGAATTCATATCATAAATAAAGAACCATGGTGGCACCTGAACACAGAAATGGTGAATTCTTTGAAACAGTTTATAAATCAAAATCATAATTTTCTAAGACAAAATCTCTGCTACAAATAGGAATTTTTTCAGGGATTTCCCAAGCTCTTTGTTATACAACAGGACAGACTGCATTATAACAATCATCCCTTCTGGCCTTCTAATCTGCCTCAGTGTGTCGGCAAAGCAGGTATGGCTTTGAGTTGCACTGACAGTAATGTGTGGCTGTAATCAGGTCTTTAAACACATGGTGTTGAGCTAGAATAGGCTTCTGTACATACTCACTGACCCACAGGGTAGTGATACCTTCTAACTGAGTCTTGATCACAAGAATAATACTGAAAAATCGTGGTGTTTTAGCACTGACAATAAACACAGTATTTTAATTTCAGCAATTTACTTTCAGAGCCAAGAATAAGACAAGTAAGAAATTTAAATCTAAGTAACAATGTGAAAAGGTCTGCTTACTCTTGAAGAAGGTTTTACAAATATCAGTACCACCTCACAGAATGCTTGTTCCATTAAGTTTAGTTAACTATTGGTGAATATCTCTCCAACTTTGCAGGTGACCTCCCATCAAACCTTTCCATGTACTGTGTGGGGAATACTTGGTCATTTTGCAAGACCCATTTGATATTAGCTTCTCTGCACAGTTACCAGCTTGCAGCATTATAGTATGATATTTGCAGTCATTACTATTTACATCACTTCTGGTGTTATTGTTAAAAGTTTTTATGAGTTCTTACTGATCACAGTGTAAAAATAAAGTTGAAAGTGTTATGAAAAGCAAAACTGAACACATTTTATATCTCTCACAGAAATATTTTAGATTCTCAGAATAAGCATATTTTAGTTGAAATGAAATATTTTAATGTTTTTTCCTTTTTAGGCTAATAGTATACTTTTTCTTTACAAATGAGTTTTAAATAGTACCATTGCAAGTATCTGCATAGATCTCTGAAAATACATGCATAAACACAGAAAGATAGAGAACTCACAGCAGCCTTAAGAACAAATTACATTTGATCATTCATGGTACAGGGATTTGCAACCATTTGCTTTAAGCTAGAGACTTCAACTACAGAGTACATATATCTCCTCTGTTTAAAAATAATCTTTTACTCAAGTATTTATTTAGTTTAATTTACCCTGTGAGAAAAATAGATATTTACAATGTAATACTTGATTGTGTCTGTGTGTTTATATTGCAGTACCTTCTAAATGAATCAGAATATATTACAAGGTATGAGTTAGTATTTTTTTAGGGATTTTCTTTTCCCCTGTCCCATTTTAAATCTTTGTAAGAATTCTTCAAGTGGTTAAGCGAGCATGATCTCAAAAAGACTGTGGTGAGTAAATGCGCTGAAGTAAGAAAATATTCAAGAATGTTTCAAATTTGTATGTACTTTATTTTTCTACTCACTTTCTTGGCTCTTAAGTAAGAAAGAGTAGTTAAATGACTGGTAGTATTAATGTGTCATACTAATCAGATTAGTGTTGGCCTTGAGGCAATAAAATCTATCAGGTGAGCACACTTTATTATCATTAATAGAATTTTACTTTTTATTATCTGAGTTAACTTTTTTTTGTGTGAAAACATGCCACAGTTAGGACTTTGCTCTACTCATGTCACTGATGTAATGACAGCGTTCTGGCTCTGGTGGCAGAAGCTATGCTGAAGCTATGCTGAAGCAAAGGTTAGGTCCAAACGTCAGGGGAACTGTAAAAATTCATGCCACCTGGCCATAACACCATCACAAATGTGCAAGCTGGTGTGAAGTTTGCTTGGCTACTCTGGTCATGCCGACAGGTGGGAGCAACATGAGAATGAGGAACGTGAAGGGAATTCACATTTGTTTGCATCTGGTTGGTTTTCAACTCTCTTAGACTACTCCAGAAGGTAGACATTATGATTGGGCAGTTTCTGCATCAGTTATAAAAATTGCTTATGTAGATGTGTGAGAACACTGGTATCTTTATCTACCCTGTGTATTCTGTTTACTGAACAGAATCCTTAATGAGGAAGGAGCACTAAAGTAAAGAAGAACCTGAAAATAACAGTAAACAACAAGATAATGTCTAAGAAGAGATATTTCTGCAAACTCCGAAGTTTTTTATTGTCATTATTGTTACTGAATATTCTCTCCTTGATTTCAGGTTCAGAAGACATATGTATAGATGAACATTTCAAGCAACGATCTCTGACTGGTTAAAAAAAAAAAGAATTCAAATCAATATACAAATATTTGTAGCATGGTAAAAATTTCACCTAACCTAGCCTCTGAGTAGCTAACAAGTTCTCTGTGGGCCAAAATACCATGATATGAGTAGCAATCAGAATTTGATACTTATTGCCTCAGCATGCAAGATTTCCTCCAGGTTCTTTAGCTCTTATTGGTGCTTCTTTTGAGAAGGAGACAGAGAAAGTGTAAAGTAACTACTTTTGATGGTTTTGTCCTGATTCCATTTCCTAGTGTTGCTAGTTGAGAGAGAAAAGGGTAGGGGTTTACTTTTAGCATCACCAGTCAGAACTGCTGGTCTGGCACAGGAACTACAAAAACCCATGATGAATTGTAATAGAACCCATGGAGCTGTAGGATCTGTTGCATTTTCTTTTCAGGTACTTTAGTTTTTTTCATTGATGCTCACAAAAGCTCTGTCTGAGCATATAGCCTATGACAAAGCATTTAAGAGGATATAAATGGATATCTTAGGTGTATAAAACCCTATGGAAGAAAACAGTAAGTTTTCATGATCTTGTGATAACTGTTGATAAAATATTGAAATCTTTGCCATAGACTATAATTTGAAGCTACTGGAATGGTTGAACCATCTATTATACAGCAAATATGAAGCCAAAACAATGTTTTGGTTAACAACAAACTTATTGTATCACCACCCTAACTAAAAAAAAATCCCTTTTCTGAAGCTCTCTGAATCACAAAGCTATGGAGGGCCAAGTTCAATTGTGTCTATTCTTGTTACGGGGCGAATGTGGTCAAGTGACTTCATCTCCACTCTTCTCTGCTTTTCTATCTGTAGGAGATACTGAATGACTTCCTGACTCCCCACAATGTATGTTTTATCTATAAATACATGGTACAGAGACTGCATTGTTCACTTGAACTACAGTATACTTCAGAAAAGAGCCCCCAACTTTTGTGGTATCTTTTCTATTCAAATAATTAAGAAGTTTTTCATCATATTGCTTCATTGTATCAATTAGTTGTAAAAAAGTAATTACTGTAGTAAGTAGCTGCTTACTTTAAGTTTTATTGAAAATGAGAGAATTTGTGGGAAAAGGCTAACTGAAAATAATAAAAGGGAGTGAGTAGTAAAGGTAAAAAAGAGAACAGAAAAGGTTGAACACTGGAAACTATGATCTGAGTTACATCTTTGATTCACAGTGGTAGATGTTTTGCTTGAGTGATAAGAAAGTAGTGTGCCTGTGTCGATTGGTACAAAATTTCAGCTGTGGTGTGAAAGTAGCGGTGAGAATAAACACAGAGTTCTCCTTTCAAATGCAGCAGCAGACAGCAACCTGCAGCATGCTGCTCTCATGTAAAATGGCCATGTTTGCCTTCTACATTTCATCACCATGTGGCAAGTCCCAATGCAGTGTCATGACATCTTAGCTCACTGTAACCCAAGTGTCAGCCCAGCCCTGGGAATACATGGCTCTGTGCCACTTTGTATCTGGCTTCTCCTAGCATTTCACTCTTCTTCCTGTATGAATAAAAAGGGAGAAAAGAGACTTCATTGTGTTTGTATCTCATGTTTGTAGTCTGACAGGGTGGTCCAAGCCATTAGCAGTTTTCCTAAAGAAGTGATGTGGAATTGCTTGGAATTACATGCATCTAGAGGGCTCAGATTAACTCCGCACAGGTATCCATGGTGTAATGGGCGTGGGCCAGGGCATGAATCAAAAGTATACAAAATCCTAAGACATCTTTTACATCACTGTGTAGTGTTACCAGAACAAGAAAGAAGTATCTCCCCATCCTTCCCTCTGCCAAATGTTTGCCAGTAGATATAGAAGTTACTAATGTTAGTTGATACTTAGTGTTTTTTGCCTATTTATTTGTCCCTCATTGTTTCTGTCTCTAATCTAACAGTTCCCTGCCCCCAAAGTCAGGAGAATCTAGTTTCCCTATCTGTGTGCTCACCGATTCTCAAAACTCTAGGACTTGCTGTGAGCCAATACGTTTTACTAATCTAGCAAAAAGATAACGTAGCAGAAGAAGGTGGATAGTTTAGAGCTGTACTAATAAGTACAATTATTTCATAGCAGGAGCCCCTGAACACAGAGAAGACTGGAAAGAGTTTGTGAAATGACATAGCCAGGAATTGGGAAAGAATAAGGAGGGATGAAGACAAAACATTCTCTTTTCTATATCAGTAAGCCCTTAAATCAGGTCAGTTCCTTACATGCCCCCCTTCCCCAATTTTGATCTTGTATATCCGAAACCATGCCCTTTTCTCTGAAACCACGCCCTTTTCTCTGAAACCACATCTTGTCTCCTGAAATATATATCCTCTCAGAGCAGTGTTTGCCTCCCCTTCCATTTTCTTAAACCACAGAGCCACAGCTTTCGTACTACGCCTTTAAACAGTAGAGGTCAAGACAGGCACCCCAGTAGATTTAACGTATTTCCTTCTAGCAATAATTAATTTTTTTTGGCATTCGTAACCAGATGTCTTGAAAATAATATAAGTCAGTAAGAAGACACAGCTGTAGTTTTTACTAGAGGAAAATAATTGTTCCTTGTTCTGGTGTCAGCTGTGGGATTGCTAGTTAGAGAGTACATTTTTTAGGTTTGCCCACAGGGTAAGTGCTTTGTATGCAAATGATCTGTGCTGCATCAGTGAAGGAACAGGCTCAGTTTCCGGAAGTTCTCTACTGCATCCTTACAGTGCAGTGTACTTTTCTACCTTTGTCTTTTATGATTTGCTAGTCCTAGAGCTTATATTTTTTATCCCTGAACACAGGAATGTGTAGCTTCCTGAAGAAAATAGTTGGTTGACTTTTTTCCATTATAAAGTACCTTGTTTTACTGTTCCTTGTGTTTGTGCATATTCATACCACTGCAAGAGTGTTCAGTAAGTGTTAATATAAAATTCAGGTGAGCTTAAATATGGCACATAGAGACAAGCTTCAGAAGAGAATAAAACCAGCCAAAAGTAGGCTGATGCTTTACCCTAGTATAAATACTGAGGAATTACAAATTTGCTGCAAGTCTATAATAAAATTGGTAATGTGTAATTTTTATGTTTTTTTTATATTAGAATGGTAAAACTCTAAGTTCTATAACTTAAACAGAAGTTGTGCATAAGAAATGAGTGGACTGAAATCAGATCTGGACTAATATTGTAGTTAATCCAATATTGTAGTAAAGGTTTGTGCTCTTCAACAGAATTTTACTTACTCATCAGTGAATATAGTTTTGCATATGTATATGTGTTATATTATCATATGGTAATAATATTTTATGTTGCCACTATAATTCATTATATGTTCATTATATAGTCTATATCATCAGTTTTAGTTTCCTTTTTAGTTGTATTTGGATGTGCACCAGGACCCAGCTTAGCTGGAGGTAGAGAATTAGCATATTGTTTCTTGGGGAATGCCCTTGAATGTGCTTGAGTAGCTGTCTTGTGTGAGACGTGAGCAGCATTGCTTGCAGAAAGGGTGAAAATCTGTTTCAAACGGTATGAAGTAATCCTGTGTTGCTGTGCTTATTTTAAAACCACAGGGAAGATCTTCAGACTGTCAGAATGAATAGCAAGCAACAGTGATGGGCAGGTTTGTCATCTGGGAAGTCAGTGCTGGGTCACTTCACAAAGCATTTTGGTAGAACTTCAAACAGAGTCCATTTGGGAGGCCAGGTAGATACCAGTAAGGAATGAAAAGCAAACTGTAGGCCTTTCTATTACTTCTGTACAGAGGGTGAGGGCAAAATGTGATGTGCTGAGGGAAGACGTGAAATGTAAATTATCTAAATTTGGCTTTTTTTCCATAGTGGTATTTATTTTTCAGAAGTTTATTTCAAATTTAAATATGGATATTTAAATCTAATTGCCAATCTAATTGAATATTAAATCCTACCAAAAATCAACCTTGATGTGATCAACCAAGAGAGACAAGCAACATGACTTTTTAATAAAATCACATGCCAAGGAACATAGTGTCACTTGCTAAGATGAATGGAGCAAAATGTTCCTTTCAGGAACAAAGCTTAGAAATGGAGAAAATTGCAATCAATCAAATACAGTAACATTAGTGAAACTTAGGTGAAAAATCTCATAGAAACCTAGGAACATGACTGTGTAACAATCTCCCATTATTCATCATTCAGCTCTTGCACAATCTCATTGTGAGGTTAAAGTTTTATTCTCATCACACTTTTAATCAAGACTATTGTTAGAATTAGAATTCCATTGAAATATCCATACTTGAGGGCTTTTTTTTTCTTCAGTGTTTTTTTCTATCATTTAAATTTAAAAATGTCTGCATCTGCATACAGTGTAACGTATTTTAATATATTTACTTATGGTAGTCATGTTAGACATAGAAGGAAGTATAAAATTTTTCTTTGACCTTGGTAATAAAAGATGACATGCTGCAAGGTTGCAAGGAACGTATGCCATTTTACACCTAAGGTAAACACAGCCTAAGACAACAGATGTGGGTACAACAGACAAAAAACAAAAAGCCAATCACACAATTTGTTTATAAACTTACTTCTCAATTGATAAGATCTATTATTGTTGAACAAGTTATTTGAACTATGTGTTGCTGTATCTACATATGTATGACATCCTAAACAAGTTTGGCTCCATGAATTTTGTAGTAAGGAATGTTGCCAGGAGCTTTATATATCCTGTGTAAGAAACAGCAGCAGTATATGCACATATGCTTTTCTGTGTGTTAAATTAATTGACTGTCTTTTGTTACATTTGTTACATATTACACTGTCCTGTATGCCACGTTTTAGTATTTTTTCCTGTTTAAAAGTTGGCATCACACCTGGCAGGGAAAGAGCTGAAACTAGATAAAACTTGAAAATAAATAAGAATATTTTATTTTACTCTTTTTTTCTTCTTACTGTATTGCAGTAACTGTTTATTGATTATAAGTTTCCTTTTCTTAATGAAGAAAACATCTCTACCATTATAATCTGCTTGTGATTAGTAGGCTTGGACAGAAATCAAAGCAGTTGTCATTGCTGAAACTGCAGCCACCATTTTGGCCATTTTGTCTTCTAAGTCAAGAGGGCAAAACATCACATAGTCTTATCTTTGTCCACGAAAAGGTAAGAACAAGAATTGTAAGAACTGGGAAAACTGATACTAATCTAGATTCAGTAGATTTTAGTAATTCTGAATGGCCTATGTCAGTATGGGTCATAATTATCTGCGAGCAAAAAAATCACATTTCTAGTAATAGACGTTCTGACAATTGCTGTGAAACAATTGCTGGTCTCCATGACACCAGAAGAATCCAAAACTGCAATCTTGAATTAATTGTTGTTTCCCTAGGTTTTTTTCTAAAGGTAAATAGGGACATCTTCTCATGTTGGTCTAGTGTTATTGCATTGATTACTTATTTTAATTACTCTTTAAAGAAAAGAATGTAGTGTTGCAGAAAGTAATTAATGTATAGATTAATTTCTCATTCTCCATCAAACAGTGCATAAAATACTGTGATAGACTTTTCTTTTAGTTATTTAAGTATAAATCTGGATTTGCACTGTTGAAATCAATGTCATATTTCAGTTTATGTGTTTTAGTGGTATTTCTGATAATAGAAAGTGGCATGCATGTTTTTAGATGAAAAATATAAAAGGAAACTTTAGAAACAACTTCTAATATTTACACCCTCATAAGCTCACTTGGTTAAATTAAGTAAAGAAACAGTGAAAGGGTTGTTTCCTTTACGTATCTATTTTCATTGCTGTTAAGCTGATTTTGCAAGCACTGAGATGCGGTAAAAGTGCTTGTTTATTTCTTTCTGTACTGTATGGAATTCTACAGAAGGTCTTTCTTTTTTGTCCTACAGAATGTTTCTCTCATTTGAAACTTTACTTCATTCTAATAATTTTGTTTGCCTGTTCATTGTTGCTGAATCATAGGTTGGAAAAGACTGAGTCCCACCATGAGTGTAGCATCACCACATTCACCACTAAATCATGCTCCCAAATGCCACATTCAGATTTTTTTCAACACTTCCAGGGATGGTGATTCCACCTCTTCCCTGAGCAACCTGTTCCAATGCCAGACCATCCTTTCAGTGAAGAATTTTTTTTCTAATATGCAATCTAAACCTCCCTTGGCACAACTTGAGGAAACTTCCTCTTGTCCTACCACTTGTTACCTGGGAGAAGAGACTTACCCCTACCTGGCTACAACTTCCTTTCAGGTAGTTGTAGACAGCAATGAGGTCCCCCCTGAGCCTCCTTTTCTCCAGGCTAAATAACTCAGAGAAGTCTTTCACCTAATGTCTTGTGTGCCATATGTCTCCTACTTCTATCTCCAAATCAAAGTATCTCAATCAATTTCCATCACTTTTGTTCATTCTGTTATGAAACAACAAGAATTCTTGTTTATGGGAAAAGTCTGTATTAAAACAACAATAAATTTTATTTTATCTGATATCTGTTCTTTCCCGTTCACTTCCGTATGAATTCTAATTTACTTTTGTTGTATACTGTTGTTTGCTTATAACTTTGGTTATAAGTTATGTGTGAAGTGGGTGTATCTTTACAGAAGTTTAGCATGGCATCCAGTGATTTCCACCACCTCACCAAATGGTACACCAGGTTTTGAGCTGTGTCAGTCTGGCCAACTGTAAAACAGATCCATCCATGAAAGTTTATGGGGAACTTTTATTTTGTTTACAACATCAGTAGTAAACACTGTTTTTTTAAAATGTATTCTGAGATTTTGTTAGATATATATTTTGTTAGATATATTCTATGTAAAATAAACAAATATACATACATATATGCACATAGGTACATATGTATGATTTTATTTTATTTTTATATGTTTTACATATAGTTATTTATCTATTTATTCCTTTGCCTTCAAATATGAAAATTCCAGCCACAGTTTCATTTAGCCTTCCCAGACATCCTTATGTAGCTGAAATATTGTGAGGTACGAGACTCAGTGATGTGAACACTTTTTTGTGGCAACAAAAAATTTAGGTACTCTACACTAGTCTGCAGGAACTTCTTAGTATTGCTCCATTTATTGCTTTATTTTCTGTCTCATTTAATCATTTAATTGTCTCTCTAATGATTAGATATAGTTTTTTTTTCTCACTTCAAAGACCATTAAATCTGAAACAAATTTATTTTGCATTTTGTATTACACCATATTGTTTTATATTGAAAGATAAATTTGAAGAAAAGTATAGCAATAAAATTTATCCTTGAAATAATATTTAATCTTTTGGTATTGATAAGCTATAATACATAATATTATTATGAAAGGTTAAACATTGGAACAGAGAGGAAAACTGAAGAAAAAGAGTAAATGTTGAAGTAAAATATATTGGTCTTTGGCCTTTTTATAAATGGCTAGATGAATGTGAATTCTGAAATTTCTTTCCTAACTTTGAAAAGGCAACAGATTAAGGGGTTTTAGAATCTCTTTTGAAGGGCCATTTTTGTCTAAACTGAGTCATAAGAGCTTACATCTAACATTTTTTGGAAATCGGAGGCAAGGAAATGGAACACATTTAGATAAAAGATGGAGAACCTGTCTACTGAGGACTGAGACTATTTTATGTTAAAGAAGAGCAACAGAATTGTTATTCAAAAGATGACATTCTGTGAGATAATGAGAATCAATGGAATATATGCTAAACTTTATCATCTCAGATTTTTTTCTCATACATGAAAATTTAGGGGGGAGAAAAAAGACGTGAAGTTCACAAAGTAAGGCAGTCCCACTCAGCAAAAACAATACAAGATATCAACATTCTGTGTGTGCTTTGGGAAGGACAAAAAGAAAAGTTCTTCCTGTGGAAAGATCCATATGAAATTCTTTTTGGTGATGGGGGGGGAATTGACATCAATATTAAAGTGCAGTTGGTTTGGATCAGAAGTCTTGACGATGCATCTGGGTGCAAAAAACCATAAATCACTGCAGGTGTAATTAAGAAGGTAATTACAGTATAAGTAGTACCAAAAATGAAATTTTAAAATTGCAAAGGAAATAAAATCCCAAGCAGACAAAAGACAAAAAGTTTGTGATAAATGGTTCATTTAGACCTGCAGTGCTGTGTGGGCAAAAGTGAATCACAATCATAGCCATTTCAAAAATGAAAACATAAGAGAAAAGGAAATTGGACAGAAATGGCATGGAAATTACAGCCTTTGATCCGTTTTTGAAGAACCTTTTATGAGACATCATCATGAGTGGGCAGCAAATTCTTTCCCATCTCCTCTTAAAGCACTTGTGAAAGCTTGGAAACCATGAGACTGAAATAAATGATTTAGCATGGATTGTGGGAATGTATCTCTCTCTGTTGACCTTTTTTAGCTTTTATAAGCAGCACAGAATTGCACTGAATGTTTAGTGTGATAATATAGAATATATAATATAGGCAATTATATAGAACATTGCTTAGCACAGGGATATAGAAAGGAAACTGTTTTCTGTAGTAGCGCTAGGCTTTCATTAATTCTCTATAAAAATCAGGAACTGTAAATGGGGCTACATCTTGTTTTTAAAGATTTGTTAGGTAGAAGCACAGATGGGTTTTGCAGCTTGTGATTGTGAGGGCTGACTTATTCTGGACTCAGTAAGTCCCTGTCTAAACTTGACCCAAGTTATATTCCTGGGGAATGCTGTGTCTTCTTCATCTTAATAATGCATCATTTTGAACCCTCTGGGTTATCCTGCTGTCTTCAGAATTATAATGTCTCAGTGTGAAAATTCAGTGTACATATAGAGAAAAGAGGTAAATTGCTAATATGAATAATACACTGTAATTGCCAAAGCGTAGTCCAGCTCTGCACTAGCTAAAATTAGATTAAGCTCTGAGGCTATAAAACAAAGATGATCGTAGACTGGTTCAATCACTATCAAAATATCTGTAAATCTGTTGTAAAACATTAATGTTATGGATGTATTTGGCAATGCTCCCTATTAAATATCAGTAATTAAAATCAAAATACATTGGGTTAGCTATCCCATTCTGTAAAGCCTGAGTAATTAGCTTTCAGGTAATTGGTCAGATTAGTAACTGTGCATAAAATGATTATTGTTGATGAGGAGAAGTATGTTACATCGTGATTAGAAGGATCATGAATGCTGTCACATAAAAGAATAAGTACACTATTTTACATTTCAGTAAACAACAGCTGGATTCTTCCAAGAGTGCTGCTTCAATCAGGTTCAAGCTGCCTGAAGCGAAATCCCCATTTATTTTCGTATTTTATTTGACTTGACTGGGTTCTGTTTTCATTAACATCTTCTGTCTGAACTTTTGAATTAGAGAACCTTTTTATTCATCAGAAAAAGTCAAGTTTTCTTTGGATTTGTGAAATGTAGGATCTGCTTTTATTTTTTTTTTAACTTTCTGTAGCATTATTAAGGTAGAAAATACTCTCCATTATATCCAAATAAAGAGTATTGGAAAAACTAATGTAAAATTAATAAAAATGTTTACCTCTTTATAGACTATTTGATTTTCCATTTTGGATTATTTGATTATTAAATGGGGGGTACAGACAGTGCTGTATTTTCTGTTGCGGTGCTGCTGTTATCATTATTAATCATTTATATAGTTAACATGTATCTGTTGTTCACATCTTAGGCAAATAAAAAATGTCATCCATGCCCTGAAGTGTCTACAATCTAAAATTAGACAAAAGAGCAACAAAAGAGGTAGCAGATGATAGCAGTTGGCTCTAGGAGTGGGAGTTTTGGAAGAATACGTTATTGTTTACCTGCTGTCCTTTTACCACTTTCTGTTTGAGATACTTGCTTTCAACTGACTGCAGATGTGCTGAGGGTACACTCTGCCCCATCATCCAGATCATTAATGGAGATGTTAAACATGACTGGACCCAGGTTTGACCCCTAGTTGTATGACTAGCATACAACTGCTAGTTACTAGACTGTGTACCACTGATCACCACCTCTGTCCCTGGCTGTTTGGACAGTGTTTCAGTCCACCTCACTGCCATTTACAGGAGAAACGCTAAAAGCATTATTGAAATCAAAGGTGACAATAGCCACTGCTGTCTCCTCATCTACAGAGCCAGGCATTTCATCATAGGAGGTTGTCAGGTTGGTTAAGCAAGATTTCCCCATACTGACTACTCTCGGTCATCTTCTTGTCGTCCTTCATATGCCTGAAAATAATTTCCAGGATTACATGGTCCATGACCTTCCCAGGGATGGAGGTGAGACTGACAGTCTTGTAGTTCCCTGAGTCCTCCTTCCTGCCCTTGTTAAAGTCTGAAGTGACATTTCCTTTCCGCCAGTCTTTGGACACTTCTCCCAGTTGCCACAGTCCTTCAAAGATTATCAAGAGTAGCCTAGAAATGGCAGCAGGCAGCTTCCTCAGCACTTGTGGGTTCATACCATCAGAGGCTATGGTCTTACATATGTCCAGTTTGCTTGAATATTTCCTGGCCTGTTCATCTTCCACCAAGGGTACGTGTTCTTATTTCAGACTTTCCCTTTGGTCTTCGGGACCTGGGAGACCTAAAGGTCAGTCTTGCTAGTAGAGACTGAAATGAAGAAAGTATTCAGTACCTCAGCTTTTTCTGTGTCCTGTGTCACTAGATCTCCTACTACATTCAGCAGTAGGCTCACATTTTCCCTAGTCTTCCTTATGTCAGCTGCGTACTTATGGAAGTTCTTCTTGTTGTCTTTAACATCCCTTACCACGTTCAATTCCTGGTGGGCTTTCACCTTCCTAGCTGCATCTCTGCATGTTCAGCTAGTATCTCTGTACTTCTCTCATGATGGCCCTCTCTGTTTCAACTTCTGCATGCTTCATTTTTGTGTTTGAGCTGGAAGCTCCTTTTTCATCCATGCAAGCCTCCTGGCATTTTTGTCTGGTTTCCACTTATTGGGATGGAGCAGCTGCAGCTCTTACAGAGAACAGTCCCAGCTCTCACAGGCTCTCCTCATATAACAGATGCTTCAGTCCTTTGATGATCTTTGTGTCTGTTCTCTGGGCACACTGCGGTATGTCCATGTCTCTCCTGAACTGGGGAACACAGAACTGGACACAGCGCTCCAGATGCGGTCTCACTGGTGCTTTTTTTCAGATGATCACAGCAAGGGGTTTAATGGATGTGGTAAGAGGAGATTGTGATTAGCGTGTGACTCATAAGGGTAAGAGAAGTAAAGTTTGCCAGAAAGAAAAAGGAATAAAAAAAATCAGTCTGAAGAGCCAACAGAGGAAAGTCAGTGGGATAGACCACGGCTAATTGGAAGCAGCAAAATAGAGCAGAAGGATGAGGTACATATATTGGGAAGGTGAGCGGGAGGGTGAGGATAAGAGGAAGTAGCTAAAGCTTGATAAAAAGTTAATTGAAGGCAATGGGAATCTTTTATGTTTATTTCAGCAAATTCTGGTTAGGGAACAGGTTGTAGAAGTGGCAGGTTGTTAAAAATATGATACACCTTGTCTAGACTTCAGATTTCCTAAAGATCTGCTGTAACAAATGCCTCTGGGGCTTTGAACCTGCTTTCTTGGATTGGTGGCTGATGATTGCTTTGGTGCCTCAGTGGCATGTGCTTGGAAGAGGGACTGAGTCTAATGATAGCTCTTTCAGAAAGATGTTCAAATTTCCAAAGGTAATTCTTTTAGTGGAATAATCTTCTACCTGAAGTAGATTACGGAGGTGCTCCAAAGAGTGAGAATATAACTATGACTCTTGAGAAGACAGAAAAGCTCTACAAAATGACGACAGGACCAAAAGGATATTTAAAATTTCCATGTCCTCATAGGGAAAATAGAAGCCAAACTTTGATTTAGTGCTTAAATTATACACATTTTTATAATAAGCCACTGAACTGTAGAGAAACTTAAATGGTTCTAATAAGAGCAGCATGAGATCTGAGCAGATTTATTGTATAAGAACAGCATCACATATTTTCTATATCTGTGAGCCCTAGATTCTGGTAGAGCTACCCTTCATCCTTGCTTTCTGGGGGATTATTTGTTTGGGTTTATTTTTTAAGCATTTCTATACCTCTTTTTTGTTACTTTTTTATTACTGTGATTCAGTGCTAATGTGTCAAACACATGCCAGTGATTTAGTTCTGCTGCTGTAAGCTTCTTCAACCCTAAATCTCCAAAATTTGTTTAGATTCTGTATTGAAATCTCCTTGTTAAGGGGTATTACTGCTATGGCCATCTCCAGGTAGCAAATGAATAACTTAATAAAATACCCAATGCTAGTATGTCTATGTTTGGTCTTTTTAGAAATGCTGTGATAAATACCTATTTTGTTTAATTCATAGAATTTTCCAACCTCTGCATAATTTTTGGGTTCCAAATTGTGAAAAGCACATTCAACATAAAAAAAAAAATTAAAAAAATTAAAAAAAAAAAGGAAAAAAATAAATATTTTCAAAATTCAAAGTTTTGAAATGCCACATGCTCTAGTCTACCTGGGAGTTTGTAAGTCAGGTTCCCTGTAAACTAGAGAGAAGAGTGAATTCCAAAGGCAAGTAAAATACTTGCCAGTATTCCCTTGGCTTCCTTTCCTCCAAGTCAAGACTGTTGTTTTACTATTTCTACTGAACCATAATTGCAATCCTGTAAGTGCAGACATCTACAGTACCTCCAGTGTAAAATACCTTTTGCCAGAACAGGACTATATTAGCTGTAACAGGTATTAACATATCTATCTTCTGATAGCAAGTAATAGGTAAGTGGAAAAGAATTCACAGATGACAGACTGATAATGAAGGCAATATTGTTCAACCAAGGATTTCATACACTTGCATAGGATTATGTGGCAGTAGGGATTGAGGTAGATTTCTAGACCATTTCTCAGTTTCTCCTATCTGGAGCTATATGAAAGCATTACAGCTCTTGAATACAAAATGGGGAATTGCTTTAGTAGTAGCCAAAAACTCATTGTATTTTATTTGTTTTGTTTTGAGGAGGTGATGGAATACTGGGGTGCAATCATTCTTTCCCATTCTTACTAGAGTATTGTTTTATGTTAAGGGTTCTTATCTTATTTTCAAACTTCAAGAAGAAAACATGAAAAGTAGCTTTTATTACCATTCTGTGATGTTTGTAAGGATGGTGAAGGAATAGCTCATAAAAATATATTTTTCATGTTTTAACTTACAGATTTTTTATTACTTTAGCAGCTGGTCATTTTCATATAAATGAAACTTGTAAATAGCAACCCACCTTTTGACATGGATTCAATTACAGTGAATGCTTCCAAAAGCCAAATGTATGGAAAAAACCTTCCTTTTCATTATCCTTCTAAACAAATAAAATGAATTCTTTAAATCTTTTATGTGTATATATATATATATATGCATGCATATATATATATGTATGCCATAGTCTAAATGCAATATATAAAATAAAAAAACTTTAAACTGCTTCATATTTTTCAGGTCCATTTTTCTCCCTCTTAGTTGATACTAAAGCTATACATAAAATAATTTAAGCCAAAGCGAAATTTACTTTTTCTGTTTATATGTTTGTAAAATAGCTTCTCACAGACTCATATTGACCTGTGCTATGCTTTTCCCCTTTCCTCACTTAATATTCTCATAAAACTCATCCACCCTCTTCTTTTTGGGCAATCATTACTTCAGTGTATGGCGTCTCATAAACTTGCTATAGTTGGATTCATCTTACCTCATTTTAGATCTATAGAAGTCAGACATCATATAAATACATTAATAAAACAGGTACAATTTTATAAATTTTCCTCTGTAGGTGTCTTTTACTCCTGGCCTGCTTTTAGCTCAGACTTAGTATCTGAAGTCAAGTGAGACAAATCCCACTCAAGTGAGACAAATCCCACTTTTAAAGTCCTCAGTGCCCCAAGAGGTCTTTTTAAAATACTAATCTATCTAAGGACTATTGAAACTGTGTGAAATTAGGAGACAGCACACAGTGCTAATTACTAATGATGTCATTATCATGTATATGAAATATATTGCAAAAGTTCATAGTATTTTATGGGATACATAAAAGTTTAAATAAAATATTTCCGAGTAAAATGAAATGTGTTTTGCAAAAGCATTGTAAGGTGCCTGAGCAACATTTTAAATAACAATCCTTGAGCACAGCTTAGGGGACAAGAAGTACACCTTATCTTAGAAGTACAGCTTTTAACCTGCATGCCACCACCAACAACAATGAAAATAAACACTGCTTGTGGTGGGATTCTGTAGCTGAAGGGCGTTCAAAGAAATTATTCCCCCCAGAGTAACTTTCAAGTACATTATTTGTGTAGGCAAGTGGAAGTCTGTGTCTTGGTGCAGTGCTGTAGCCACTATCTTCAACACATTAGGTTGTGCTGTAGAGAAACAGATAAAATAACATGAAGAATTTGGACAAAATTGGGCCATTTAACTGGGGGTCCTTACAACTCATGAAATTTGTCTTTGTGCAGCCACCTGCTGGCAGACAAAGGTGGTAATTTAAATCCTTGACATTTCAGATCCTTTTATTCACAGCTGATGCAGTCTTCTTCTGTAAATGTCTGTTCTGTTGTATTTATTGTGGCAAAGGATTCTAAAGTATGTATCTGTTGTACTTTAGCTGATGTGATTCCAGAGATGACCAATATATGTAGTAGTCATATTTCCATTTCCCTGTCAAAAGCATTGTGATTTAAATTACTGTGCTAAAAATTACTGAATTCTATCCTAAGCACACTTGCAAGGGTATGAATGTTGTCATTCATAAAAAAAGAGTTCATGATGACTTAGTGATTAGTTTGAAATACAGTTGGTATATTTTTATAAATTACTGTTAATAAACTCAACTGCTGATGGAAATATGTGTGCATTAATTAGTACAAGGAGCGATAAGCATATTGAATCAAGCACATTATTTTTGCATATAAATTATGATATTATGGATGAAAGGTTGTTGAGCTGGACATAAAAGTGCTAATAGTGATTTGTAAAACAGTTTTATAATGAAAAGATAAGGAAGTTTATGATACAAGTGAGTCTCAGAAGAAGGCATCCAGCTTTAAAGAACTAAAGAACTTTGCTTTTACCTCACCCTGTACATCCTCATCCTATAGCTCCCCTTTTTTTGCAGATACTTTCTTTGTACTACTACAAGCACATGAGATGGCATCTGAGTCCTCCACAATGGCTCTAAATAAAGATTCTGTAGTTCCATGCCAGCTATTTTTGAGGCGCAGATTTCTTGTCTTTAGAGGCATGAGTGAGCTTGTTTCAGTGTTTGTCATAGGGAGGGTCAATAACACTCTATTTTGCAGCTTGTCACTACAAACAGCACATGTATATTTATTGTGCTTTCCATTTCAATAACCCATATACTTGTACTTTAACTACAGATATAAGTAATATTCTTGTTGTTCTCCTGTAAAGATTTACTGAAAACAAAGCCATAGGCAGTTTTTAATATGACATTAACACCCCTTCACAGGGGTGTAGCTAACATCTTTCAAACCTTCATACAGAAGTGTAAAATAGCACTGACTGCCACTAAAGAAAAGTATAAATTATTTATATAAGGTGTTTTATGAGTGGACATGATTATATACAACTAATAGCCAAGGATGTATTATTCTGTATTATTTATATGTATTCTGTATTATTTATATGTATATACAGTTTTCACTTCGAACCACATCTAAAGCATTTTACAAGTAGCATGTTACTGTTTACTTTATGGAAATTATGTCTGCATTAAGAATTGCTGATTTGTACTCTCTATACTTATCGTGTGCTATTTAAAGACAACTTTTCTGAATTCTTAAAGCTAATGATACAGAAGCTGCCCAAGTGAGAGACCTTCTTTGCAGCAATGGTGAACCCTCTGTGTATGCAGCAATTCTGAATATTACATTGTTCGCTTACGCCGTTGTTCTTTGGAAATTAATTTGAAAATTATTTTTAAGATACCAGTTTACCAGTTTTAAGATACCGGTTTAAAATATCAGATTACCAGTTTAAGATACCGGTTACCTTTGTGTTTCATAATGAAGTCTTCTTAGTAAACATCATGAAATGATAAACTGATTCAGCTCAGCTTAATCATAAAGTTCAGCTGAGTTGTAAAACACTATAATCTAGAAATTCCACATCTGAGGTTTTTTGCCTGAGAGAAGAGTTATATTTGAAAAAATATTAATTCTCCAGAAAAGTAAGATTAAAGATAAGGTATTTTGTATTTCCTGATTGTTTGTTACTTTAAAACCATTTTAATAAGCAAAGTAAAATAATTAAAATACGTATTTGTTTTAAAATTATCTCAATAATGAGCACTGATAAGTTTCAGAAATTGTAACATACTTGTTTTTTGATTTATCGTGCCTATTTTCGTTTCATATTGGTTTCAAAGTGTTTTTTTCAAAAACTGTAAATAATTTAGAGATGTCTCAGATTTGGAAAATGGTGTTTTAAGAATCTATGATTTAAAGTGTGCCTAGAAAAGGCACTATGTAATGCACAAAAATTTTTTTCTTATTTTCATGTTAAAAGATGATGCAGGCAATAGTAGACTATTGACCTCAGTAAAATACAAGGATTTAGAATATATTGTAACAAAGCAGTAATTAGAGGATGGAAGTAATGGAAGCCCACATGGAATTGCCAAATATAGACCATACCAGACTAAAATGACCATGTTCTTTGATAAGAAACGAAGCTCAGTAAATTTTATCTATATGGTCTTTCTAGCATTTGATGTGGAAGCACATTTAAAAATAGGGTCTTAGTTTTGTTGTAAATGTGTACAAAAGGTGACTAAAAACCTCAGAAAGGGTAAACATGCTCTGTATTTAAAGTTACTGGTTATTAGTGAGATTCCTCAAGGAACATTGGTCTTGAATCAATATTATTCATTTAACAACTGGCCTCTAAAACTCAAAAAACTTAGAAAATTTGCTTCTGATACCTACTGGAGGGTTTTGGCAGCTTGTAGAAGGAATGATATGTCTAGAGATTGAGGAGAAGATAATTGGAAATAAAGTGTATAAGTACAGAATGAAAGGTAACCAGTGATAAAAAATTTCTACTGAATCTGGTTCTCATCCCTTGAAAACAACAGAAAAGGGGAAAAGAATCAGTTTGTGTGTGAATAGAGATACCATCATGGAAAACTGAGAGATTTCTAGGAGTTACTCGACAAGATATTCAAGAAATGTGTTAGTTTAGAAAGAGACAGGTGAAATTCCACGTGGAATGCTATATGAAGTTCTTGCCGTCGCTGTTTCATGGAGATAGATCCATATAAGAGCAGACAAAGAGGAGGGTTAATAAAATGATTAGGGAAGAGGGAAACTCATTGCATAAGCAAAATCAGTTAATGATCAGATGTCTGTCACAGTTGTCCCAATAGCCAGGATTTGGACAGGGATCCTGGAGGTCAGAACAGGCTGGAAAATTAATTCCAGTAGATCTCAAATGGAAAACATAACTTTCATGTAGTTTTCAAATCCTTGTCCTGTGTTTTCTATGTTACTTAGTATTCCATATAAGAAATTATATGGTGCCAGCTTTGGCAATTTCCTAATCTTAGGTTTGTAGGAATTTTTTATAAACCCTACATTAAACTTTGTGTAGGTGTGTGTCATTAAGCAGTATCTTCATGGTTTGACATTTTAGTAGCTTGCATCAAGGAATGGACATCTTCACAGTGTGATACACCGAGATATTCAGCATCTGCTAAAACATGCTTAAAAGTACTGACCCATCAAGTTCATATGAGTTTTCTATGACAGAACTGAATCCGAAATACAAGATTGACATTTGTTTCCTGATTGCATTTATGCTACTTCATTAGTAAAAGGTAGCAGTAGAAAATCCCTGTGAGTTCAATTATATCCTTTCTAAGTACTGTATTGCCTAGTAGTATTATTTCAGTATTTTTTAAGGGACTGGCCAGTACAGCACTTAGCTAAATGATAAAAGAGAAAAACTGCATTACAACTTGTTGGGAAAATACCCTCTCTACTAAATAATTAGATTTCAGAATAACATTGGGCTACTGCTACATTTGGGGCCATATTTTGAAGATGTAGTCCAGTAATTTATTTATTTTTATATTTACATTGAAGTGGGCCTCCTACATATTATTTGTTGTTCAAGATTGCTCCAGGACTACAGGCTCTCTATGAATCACATTATGAAGCTCTGGAAATGCCAGATATGAGTCAATATTTGTGATGTTTATCTGTACAACTCAAGCCAAGTCTTCCAGAATGGCAAGTACTTCTGCGAGAAGATTGAAATTCAGCTGGTATAAAAAGGTTGTATCAGACTGAACCACTGGCCTTCCTGGGGAGATGCAGCTGGTTAAGCGACAAAGGAAACCTAGAAAAATAAATAATTTCACCCAGGTAATTGACCTTATTGCCCTGCTTCTCTATAGGAAAGGGACTACACTTTCTGAAGTGCTCAAGTGTGTTAAGATACATATTCATATCTACAAATTCATATCTAATAGCCTAGTAATGTTAACGTGCACATCATGTAAAATAGGGTATTCAGACAGAGCACTTAGTTTTCAGGAGATGTTGAAGTCATTGAAAATTGCAAATTTTGAAATTACTGCCAATTAAAAAATAAATTAATCTTTTATAATGACTGCCATTTCATGTTTGAAGAGTTGCTGGAGGAATTTTTTCTGTTCTGAAAAGGCTCGGGATACTGGTTTTATCTAATCATTCTTGGCCTAATGTATGTGGAGGTTTTATCGTAATCACATTGTTCAGTGAATGAAGTATATATGGATGGTTATCTGTCTTTATCTAGACGTGCATTTGTATCTGAAATGGCTTGATATTTTCCAATTTTCTATCTAAAATATCAAATCAAATATCAAATATGAGTTTCAACCCTGAAAAATATTTCCAGAACAGTCACTGTTGTGAATCTTTGTAAATTCTTCTTTTCCCTTCAGAACTGAGTCTCTTCGTTTGTTCTCTCTGTCTTGTGAGTTCCAAGGTGAAGTTACTTTACTGAGCTTTCAATGTCATTGAATTTACAAACAGCAGCTCTTCTGCCAAGTCAGTGATTTGGGACCAAAATTGTCATTGTTTTTTGTTGACAAAAATGTGATGTTCGAAAGTTGAAACCAAAGTCCTTTTTTTTGGAGAATAAATAATTCTCCTGACATAGTTTGCCATTTTTACATGTGACATAAATTTTGTGAGAACAGAGCAAGATGGGTTACAGTCCTAAAGAATCCCAGTTCTGTTTTCTTGGTTTATTTTAGCAATAATTTTTTTCTGGTCTTTTACTGAGAATTCCTTGTGGGAAACAAGCTTTGTGTGTTATGAACTCTGTACGCTGATGCCATATTTAGAGTGGCAACAGGGCTCATGCTTCCAGTGTTGACTCTTTTAATGGCTGGAAGCAAAATCTTTTACCCTTGGTGAAATGGTGTCCTGCGTTTCTGTATGTATAAGAACTTTTTATACTCATTTTTCACCATTTCACATTACTGTCTGGAGCACTGACAGTAATAAAAGCAGCATCACACCCCTGAGTTCTAGCTAGCTGACTTTATATTAATGTCTCATTTAAACATTAAACCCATGTTTACGTCCCAAGTTATGAAGATGCTGTGGTACACTGCTAGTTATTATAGAACGCTGAAATATCAGAGATGCTGAAATGTGAAGTAGAGGAAATGTGCTTGCGAGGAAAATGCATCAAGCAGCATTTTAAGGTTTGTCTGTTTGACAGTGATGCTGATTTTGCTTATTTGTTTTTATGTTCTGACTTTATCTTCAGTATAACATTTCTGTTTTATACCGGCATTTAGAGAGCTATGGATGGCAGCATATTTGCAGTATTTTTTTTTAAAGATACTGGAATGGGGAACATGGGAATAAGCTTTTCAATAATACTGTGTACAAGCCTGATAAAGTTCTTTAATTTTTCTGTGCTTCAGTTGCCCACATACAAACCTGAGATAATATTTCCCTGCTTCCAGCTATGCTATTCTTCCACTCCCCCTACAACAAGAGGATACTTTGAATAGTTAGGTAAGGGAATTCCAAACATTTTTATTTAGAGGGTTGGAAGAGGGTAATCCTGCTAATCTACAGTTTTAAGAAAAGGGAACATTTGTTACTTGTTTATAACTTATTCATTGCACTTAGGTGCAGTGCCAGTTTGAGAAAAACACTAGCATGGTTTGGCTTGACATTTGGGTGGATATATTACAAGGGCAAATTTAGGCGAGACTCTTATTGTGCATATCTGGACTAAAGGTACTGGTGCAGTCACTTTTGATTTGCTGAAGCATATAACCATTTGACTATATAAGAATTCACCTGACATATATAGCAGTAATCCGAGTTGGCAAGTAAGATAAGAGACTGGAGCTATACTTCTGAGAGAAAACTATTTTTGCCATAAAATGTAAAACATATAATATGCAAATTCATTGTGAATTTAAAAAATATATTCATTAGAAAAATGATTACATTTGTTGCTGAAAGTTTTCTCAAGTTCTGATTTACAACCAAAATAAACACTTGGAATTTCAAGAGGAAACAATAACTGCAAATGAGAAATACTTTTTCTAAGTTATTACCTTTAAAATACAAGTGAGAAAAACCACAAAATTTGTGCAAGAAAATCAAATATCAAATAAAAAAATTGAGAAATATGCTAGAAAATATTGTTTTCAGACAGTTCTGCAACACAGTGAAAGCCAGTTTTGTCATCTACCCATTTTACCTTCCTCATGCCCTCCCAAAGCCCAACCACTTCCCACAAAATGCAAGTATTTTTTCAGTTCTGCAGCTGGCATCTGCAGATTGAAAAGAGCCAGTGGGAATGCGTACATTGTTTTGAGAGGACTGAGGAAGAAACAGAGATTTCCAGGCTGCAAAATAGCTGCAGCCCCATCAGGGTGGCCAGAGCATTACACAGGGGGGTGGGAAACCCACTGACATGTTTTTTGGCTTCTCGTCCATTCCCAGTGTGTGTTCTAATCCCTGGCTGTGGAAGTGGGGAGTGAAGTATTTAAAAATTTCCAAAAAAAGACTTTGCAGTTTGTCAAATTCATCTTGGTATGGAAGGGAAAAAAAACCAGTTTGAATTATTTTTACATGAGGGGAGAATTGCTTTCCACTCAGCACTAGGCAATTTCAGATTGTGGGTCTCAAATATGTACAATCACACTTTCATGGTGTTTAACTGCAAGGTTTGGGTTGGAATCACTTCAGAGGAATATTTGAACATTCCCACTGGATATTTGAATAATACAGGATTAAGATTGCTTCTATAGTATATATACGTCGTATTTTACAGCCTAAGTTTTATCATTGAAATAACTGAAATGCATCCTTTCTGAGAACAGCTAGATCTAAAATATCTGCAAAATATAAATCATGCTGATCAATTTACATCTAGCTCTGACATTTAACGTGTCCCTTTCTTCATTAGTAGAAGGAGCTAGGAGGAGTCTGATAGAGCACAGAGGTAGAAAGAGCATTAGAGCTGTGTCAGCTGTCTTTCCTCTCATGGCTTTGAACAGTTTTGCTGTCCTCAGAGCCAGCCCGCTGTAATCCTGAGCAATATCTACAGCAGAAGGATTTGCTGTCTGAATACAAACGCTTGTGCTATCCTATCTACTTCTTACATTGTTTTCTGAAGATGTGTACCTGCTGTTGTATCTGCTCCTTATTGTCTAATTATATTTTCCAGTGAAACAACTGAAATATGGCAAGGGTAATTAACAAAAGAAAACAAAATCTTTTTTTTTTTTCTCAGCCTACTGGGAACACATACACAGCCACAGGCTGTATCTGACCCACTTCTTGATAAATCACACAGCATAACTAACACTGAGGCAGCTAATGCCATCTACTGACTAAAATAACGCCACCACCAGGATTGTCAGCCTCTAAAGAAGCTTGTAGGGCTGGTAGCATTAAAAATAATCAGAACATTATGTACATCTCTTTGATTAAATATAAGATGAGCTTGAGAAGTTAAACCAGATTCTTCAGAAATCAGGATTCATTTGTCTTAAGCTTGTTCTGCAGCAAGAAAGCTAAAACAATCTGTTGTTAGAAAGCCTTTCAATAACCTGACTAAAATTGCTAAGTACCTTCTCTTCAATTGCTGAGTACCTTCTCTTCCATTGTCTTCAGGGTGATTTGTATCTTCTCAGAATCTCTGAAAATCCTTGCTGATACTGGTTTGCTAAAGATAGTTTATTTGCTGTATGGCATTTAAAACAGAAAAAAAAATTACCCTTTTCCATGACCATTCATTGTTGCAATGAATTATACCCAAGTGAGTTATAAAGATGATTGTTTTCATCTCAGAGGTAAGGCTGGGCTTTTTATTTTTGATACCTCAATCTAAAGACATGATCAGTGTTCGATACGTCTCTGCTTTATGATATCTACAAATAACCACTTAATTTAAAATATCTTTTTCTGTGTCTATATTAACAAATATATTAATTTGATCCAATAAGCAGAGAAATTTGCATTTGAAATTAGTGCCACATTTCCTGCTAAAAATCATTCACTGAGCAAGGTGGATTACTTGTGAGATATCAGCATTCGTCAGGTTAATAACAGAGAACATTCTCTCTAATAATGAATAGCCACCTCTACACAGTAAAGCAAATCAGTGTGCTCAGCTCTTTTTAGACAAATTATAAATCAAAGTCTCATTAAAGCAGACAATGTACTTCAGTATGTTTTTAAGTGGGGTGGTGTCATTTTTACTGGTGTCACTTCTGTGTGTGCTAAAATATTACCACTTCTGAGGTAAAATCCTGCTGATCATGTAGAGCTTGACAGCTTCATAGAAAGAGATGGTGCCTTTCACCCAGCAAAATCCTGACTGGATTAAAGCACTGGATCACTATTTATCATTCTCTGTCAGTTTTTTGTACATCAAATATCCAGAGCTCACATCTGCAACAGCAGCTTTGCAGCAACTTTGTACATTCCCTCATATTCCAGAATGGTCCTGCATCCTTTATTCATGGCCTCTGGACCACTGCTTCATTCTGTAGCTTTAATACAGAGGCAGTTTAAAATTTTGTGGAACTTTTCACAAATTATCCACTTTTTCAGACAAAAGGACCTTCAGTCATTTTGAGGAAACAAGGAAGAGGAATATCATAAAGGAGGTGTCATAATGTAATAGGATATGAACTATTATATGGAATCCAGTATTTTTAGTTGATGTTGTTCTGATCATCTTCTACAGCTACTATAATTCAAAGAGTAAGTTCAATTAAATAGAATTCATTCACAAGGTCCACTTTCACATAATTTTACCTTTCTGTGCCACATTTGTTTTCATTCCACTATATGAAATTTGTATGACATTCTACCAAGTAGTCTTCATTCCTGACTTGAAGTAACATTTGCCAAACTACATCAGATCAGAGTAATTCTTATTTTGACCAAAGTCCTTCCGTGGCCTAATTACTTACTCTTTTAAATTTATTCTAATATCTATAATAAAAATCCAAACCTGAAGTCATTATATAATATTTAACATTTTAAAAGGTATCTTCCACTGCTTCCATGTGATTCTTTCCCTTAAGTGTGTTATGTAGTAGATATTTAAAAACTCATATAATCTCCTTACAATTCTCAATTTTACTACAGATTTTTTTATCTGGTTTGTTTTTATTGCAGTCGGTAATAGATGAGAACAAGTCAAAAAGACATGTAAATTTGTATTAAAACGTTTTGTATTCATTTTTGTTTCTCACCCCTTGAGATCTGACTTCTAATTACTTTTAAAATTTAAAATGTATCTTGTGGACAGTATGTCTCAGCAGTAAGCATGTTGAATAGTGGAATAATAGCGATCATTGCAACTTTTTTTTTCATAGCTTTCAATCCACCTCTATATAAGGAAGATACATATTGTTTTAAAAATGTCATGGTACTGTTTCAGAGGTGTGTACAAAATAGCAACTCAGATAGTCTTGCATTGGGTTTCACTTTGTAGGAGCTGTCAACTTCGGTTGACAACTTAAGGTCTCCTGCGCCTGTGAATTAAGTCAAGTTTGCATAAAGCTGACTACAACAATTACAATGTGATTGCAATTTGCCTAGAATATACTATTTTTCTGTATAATTATTAAAGGATTCAAATGTTCGTGTAATTCGATATTATGTGATATCTGTCGTGGTTCCAAAACTCTGTATTTGCAATCTCTAGGATCAGATTTCTTGTTTTCAGTTATATTCCGTGGACCCAAAGATAATTTCTGTAGACTTTACTGCTCATTTCATTCTTTTTGTGTTTGATTGAACCTTTTCTTTTAGAGATTGAGAATGTATTTATTTTGAGGTTTGACAAAGAACTTATCTATCTACATATATAAATCTTAATTATATATATTTTTACCAAGATACTCTACTATACTGAAGTTTTCCTAAGCAGAAAGCTTTTTTTTATACAAATGTACAGTACTTTTTGTGTGAAGCTAAAACATTTTCTGGTATTTGCTGTAGTTAACATGAAGTTTTGGGGTTCTGGCACAAGTGAGATTTTTTTCCCCATTGGTTTAGTACTTAAAAGCAATAGAATGAAGATAGGGGGAAGATTTTATTTGTTTAACTGATTATATTGTTGTTTTCTTTGTTTTATAAAATCGTGTATGTTCTCTAGTCAAATTATTTATATTCAGAAGATTTTCTGGTACTCACAGAGGATATAGAGGAGAAAATACTTAAGGTCTCACAGTAGCAATGTATTTGATGGACAACTCGCTCTTGTTTGCTGTATCTACGAGTTTTTAAACAGCTCTCTTACAAACTGGGTGGCATTTACAAACATGAGTATTTTATTAGCTGTTATAAACTGGGGTACTGGTTTCAGAAAAAACTGCTTAGAATTATGTGATAATGGCTAACTGTGAAGGATGAATGAAGATTACGCAAAGAGAATCCATAAAGAAGTTGTATTTATAAATAGAACATGAAAGCCCATTTAAAACTGCTTCATAAAACTTGATGACTTTAAATGAACCTTTGTGCCAAATAAGCCAATCTCCTTGTTTTCTAGAGACATGGATTAGAGCAGGATTACTTAGTAGGTAGGAGGCACAGACCAGAAGTGGGTCACCAGGGATCATACCAGCTAATGGGCAGAATCCAGCAAGAATCCTCCAGTGGCTGTGGCAGAGCAGAAGCCTTGAATGGGGATGAAAAAGCTACCCATCCCTCACAGCTGTCCTACTCTCACTGCTTCTACTGCTTCTCCTGCTTGCAAACCAGCACCTGTGTGGTTTCTGTACCTAACTTGCTTGTGCACGGGCCTTGTTATCCTTGTTTGTCTTTCTAATGAATATTGCTCCCTAAGGACCAGGTGTTGGTGCTGAAAATGAAATTCCTTGAAACCAGTTCACTACTGGGGTGCCTGTGACCACTGCATTCCTACGTCTGTATAGCTGCATGCAAGAAAAAGGAGTCAGAGGGATGCAAGGCTTCTCATACAGGCTTATGGAAGGCTGTTCACCCTGCCAAATAGTCTGTCAGTGGAAACTGAGAGATGTTCTATCTCACGAAGATTCAGAGAAGCCCCTGGAGGAATCTGTTGCTGTCCTTTGAATGCCTCACGTAGACACCTTGTACATGGCATTAGACAACCAGGAGCCTGCTTTCTCCTCACTTCTCTCTCATCCCTGGCTATGTTTCTTTTCCAATAGGAAATCAGCCACCCAGCACCCCAGATCCATGATGTGGTGTGTGCAGTGACTTCACAAAGTGTTAAAGTGCCCAGTTCTAAGGTTCTTACCTTTGCCAGAAGATGGCAAAAAGTAAAAGTCGATTATTATTTCTCTCTCCTTCATTCATGATTTAAATATGTAAGCCACCATATTCAACAGTATTGTGCAATAGGAGGGATCAAAACAAGACTTCTCACTTTTTAAACTGAAAGATGTGTAGACTGTGTTCTAAGGATGGTGATTAAAATATCTAGACCACATGAAAGAACCTCAGCATTGTGAAATTTTCATTCATTCATTCCTTGGAATTTTTACGTTCTTTCTTGTGACCTTTTGTAGGACTTTGACTTGTTCTTTTGTTGCATTTTCCCTTCTTCCATATTTCAACTTTTTTTTTAGAATGTTCTTTCACTTTGTTCTTCTCCTTTTGTTTTTCTTTTCTCTCTCCTGAATTACAGTCAACAATCACACCTCTCTGTCTGTCACCATTTTCCATGACTATTTTAATACCTCTAGCACTTTTTAAGTTCTTTATCTTGCAGTTTATCCCTTGATACTTGCCCCTTTCAGGATTTCCTTTCCTTCCCATCATAGGCAGTTCTAGACTAGCATTTTCCCTTCAGATTTGTCTGCTCTGCATCAGCAGTAGTACTGAATTCCCTCTGCAGTAGGAGGAATGGGAGTGGGCAGATGCTAATTCTGTCCTGAGATTCCGTCACCTACAAAGAGGAGAAGAAAATCTGCATCTGAAATCAGCGCAGACTTGTTTTCTAAAAATAAAATATGTGTATATTGGCTCCTTCACAGGATCTTGCCCATCTGACACAGGCTGAGTTCTTTTAACACAGAAACAGCGAACTAAGCTTGCACAACTCTATGGATCAGTCATTCTCAATAATAGCAGTTTTCAGAAGCTTTATTTTTTCCCCTTTGCTTGTTTTTTGGTGTAGTTGGGATTAGCATTGTTTAAGCTTATCCACACACTCCAATAAGATATTATGTTCCAGAAAATGAGTAATTCACTTTTAGACTGTACCTTTAACAGTCTCCAGTCTGTAATGTCAGTGCATGACCCTATTTTGTCTGCCGTTGTCACTGGGCTGCCTATAATTGTATTGATATACTCAAAGACTAAAATGCTGCATCATAATTTGCTACATGTTTTCCCTTCCATTTACATTTCTTAAAATGCTTTGGAATTTTGTCACAGTGCCTTCATACATATGCATGACATGCCTCTGTCAAAGACAGAACTCCTTATTTTTAGAACTTATGAAAAATGCATCCAAACTTCAAAGATGAATTAGAAATGAAGATTTCTGATAAGATATTTTGGGATTGAAATCATGTGAGACCTCTAGAATGTAGACAATAAAAAAGGTGCTATTAATGTGTCTTTAGAGAGAGAAAGTACCTTGTCTAAATCCCAAGCACTCTTCTTAGTATTTGGGAGACAAAAAATACAAAACATAAGCTAAAATGACAATTGTGCTGCCTACAGTTTGTAACTTGAGATAGCTTTAATATGATTATGTATTTTTTCTTTCATGCTACATCACTAAAGATGTGAAGTGTCCTGGAATAATCTGTGCTCTATATATCAGAATTAACTGAAACACAAAGAAAATCTGAGATAGTGTCATGATTTAAAATTTCTGTAAGCACTATATGTTGACATAAATAAATTTTAGTATTGAAGTGCTTTATTAATATATAATATTACATTATTATACATACTTTACTGGAAATACTTTTTTTGTTAACAGGTGAAAATACATTGAGTTTTTGTAAAGTTGGAAATTTTCTATTAACTTTCAGTTCCCACAGATGTACAAATCTAAAGTCTTTACAAATTAAATTACTTTAATTAGAAATTTAAAATGTAAATTAAATACCACAGCCCATTGCTAATCTATACTTACTAAATTTTGCAGTATTTTGTATTACAAATATTTTGTCTGACTTCTCAAAAAGAAAAACAAAACACCAACTGATTCTATTGTGAAACCTATTATGTTTATATGCTTATTGAAATGAAATAATGGGTTACTTAGAGCTAGTATAAAACCAGAAATTACTAAGTAGAAATTATTTTAAATTTTGAAACATAAGCATCGTAATATGAACAGACAGAAATGTCAGAACTGCATAGCCAAAGGTAAAATTTGCAAACAGTTTTAGTCCTAGTCTTGGTACCTTTAAGTCTTGTATTTTATTTTCCTGTTTTCAAGGGGATAATTCAAGGTTGTTAAGTTTGTGAAAGTTGTAAGATCTTTGAACTATGTCCGATGTTTACAGCTTGTGGAATTCATTTTCACCAGTTTGCTCTTTCAGTGATTATGTAGTATACCAGAGCAAGTCTTTCTTTTCTGTGCTGGGAAACTGAACCAAGAAAAAAACCCATTACTGTGCAGTTTACAAGCCATGCAGCAGAACAAAGATGTCAAAAAAGATTTTGCTTCCCTTTTTACTAAAAGTAAGTTTTTCTTTGTTCGAAACTGTTCTTCTCTGTATTGGACAGATAATATTTGCCTGCCCAGAGCTCTGCTCAGTTACAAAATATGCATATTAACTATAGTATTTACTTAGTTCTTACTCACAGTTCTCATGGGTTCTCCCAAGACAAGGAATGTTATATTACTGCATAGAATAAGCATCCCATTTTTAACTATTTACAGTTTATTCTCTTTAAACAGCTAAGCATTTTAATCAGGTCTACCCAAAGCATGACAAATTTGCTACAATCTGCAGTTTGAGATTTACTCAGAAAATACTGTCTTCAGGCACTGCAAGCAAGGATTTGTGATTATTATCTAGTGGCTAATGTGAAGAGGTTATTTTCAAACATTAGCGCTTCCTTTTTCTTCTGCTTTATATCTGTCTTACTCAATACAAATAAAGCAAAACAAAAAAAGCAAAAAAATCCACACCAGGCAATAAAATTTGGAAGTTTCATTTAAAGGAAGGGATGATAGGCAGAAACAGACAAAAACCCTCATGTCATTAGCTTTGAATATACCAGTCACGAGGTGGTGATGCTTAAAATTACTTCAAAGAAATATTTAATACATTACTATAGGGTGGAACAAGCAATTATTCTAACATCAGAAGTGAATTGGGTTAACTTCCAAGCTTCTTGAACATTATAGCCATTTTAGTATAATTAAATGAAGATGAGTTGGATGACTATTACTTTCCCATATTTACAGGGCCTAACCATGATTCATGGTTTGTGTATAAAGTATGCAATAGAAATGTAGTAGATCTTGGAATATGGCCAAGTGCTGTTTATACAGAAATATAGAGATATGCCATAGTAGATAAAAACCTATATTCCATCTAGCTTAATATAGGTTAGTACCCATCCATTGGAGTATATAATGGCTTGCAGTCTTTAGAAAGAGATGCTTCAAACAGGCATGCAAGAAATCCTAAACTAGCTTGTTGTGTAGTGATCTCTCATATGGGAAGTTACTTCCAACCCTTTACTGTTGACAGTTTGATAAGTGGACCAAGGAATGAGACTTTGAGAATGAGAATGAGGGTTGTGAAGGTAGTTTCAAAAGAGGGTGGGAGAAGACTGTTTAGCTCACATGTCTCAGGATAGAGAGGGTCTTGGTTGTGTATGCTTAGAACATAATCTAAGGAACTTTTTGAAATAGAAACCTGAAAGAGTTTACAGAGATGTATATTAACAAAATTTAAAAATCATTCCTGATAGGTTCCCAAGATGTAGTTTCCTTTTACCTTCTCAGTACTTGTTTCCATTAGAAGTGGAACTGGTGGCCTCAAAATATAGTCAATTAACTGTTGTACAGCATCATTAGGCTGCAGTACACAATGAGATGAACAGGTTTGCTAAATCCAGTCCTTTATTTTCTATGCTATTATAATGTATTTTCTTACACAAATCTTTTTACAGTCCTGTGTTCTAATGAGAGCCATTGAAAATTAAAATTTCCATCACTCTTAAGCAGTTGCAACTTATGAAAGAAGACCTGAGAATAATTGGTTATTATTCACTCCAACTGTGCTAAATGAATATATTTATTTGCTTCTACTGAAGTGTTGAGCCAGTTGAGGCTATACTCTGCAAACTGAACCCCCTCCTTAGCCCATTAGATAGACAGAATATGAGGATCTATACACCCATTCTAACAAGTATTTCTTCTGCACTGTAATTACCATTCTTTGTTGCTTTTTTTGTTGTTGTTGTTCTAAAAGTAAAGTCTCTGCATCAAGGACTGTCTGACAAGTGTGGCTGAACAGCCTGACTGTTCTGTAAAATGCTGACCCATTCCCACATGTGTAGGTAGAATAAGTGCTAAAGAGGAGGCACGTTTGCTGGTGGAGTTATAGTCTTCTGAAATTGGGTAACGTGGGTTGACAAAAGCTGTTTCTGTTAGAATAATGACATACCTTAGAAGTTCTGCTGACATGAACTGCAGAGATCTGCAGACATAACTAGAGTCTCAGTTAGTTAAAGCAAAACTGAATAAATAGAGGGAGGGAGAGTTGATGAGAGGAAGGGGAGTTAAAAGTAAGAAAGGGTTTTGCTGCATAGCAGGAGAATTATAAAGGTATAGGAAGAGATTTTTCAAAGGCATGAATGATAGCCAAGTATCTAAATTTCACCTTTGTTTCTGAAAATCTCTTACTAAGATTGCACAGTGACTGAGGGGATAGGGATAGAGATATAAAAAGAGGGGAAGAATAGAGAACAGGAAAACATCTGGAGAAGGGGTTTAAGGAGACAGAATAAAGTCGGTTAATGAAGCAGAGAAATGTGATTGTTAGGACAACGTGAGTCACACACCAGGATAAGGAAAAGGAGTGTGAAACAACAACCATGAGTGAGGGGAAGAGGCTAAACCCACCGAATAAGTAGAAGAAAGTTCCTTCTTTTTCTACTAAAGGTACAGCCTCCAATTTGTTCCCATTAGCAACATCCACTGTCAGACAGTGCCTGGATGATATTGTAGTTCTTTGCTCTTTAGCATTTCTTCTACAAAAGCCAACAGTGTTTCAGGGAGATGGCACTCTCCACTTTGGAGACAGCCAGCTGCCACTATATTTTCTTCTTTCACAGTGGTGTATTTTGGCAGTAAATTTCCTTTGCAGCTGTGACTACAATTTGCATTTTGAGACTATTGGTTTAGAAAGAGAAGGTATTTAACAGAGCTAACAATTATTGTTTTCAAATGGTTGGAAAGGTGATGAAAATTCCAGTTATTGCTTGCGCCTGTGGATTAAAAACAAATATCACTCCTTGCCATAAATGCTGCTTCTCTTTCCTACTGTGACAGCTGATAATGGCTGAAACACAGTTGCTGGGATCTCAGTAGGAAGGGACTTTCAGTGGGGATTTCTCAACCTGGCTCCACATTTGCTGAATTCTTCAAGGGAAAACAGACTGCATGTGTGTACAGCAAGGAAGCTGCACTTGTTAGTAAGTTCCAAGGAGATGCCTTGGCCTTTTGTTCTTTAGGTGTTCAGTGAAGTTAAAGCTGTTATTTTTGTAAAGAGCAGAAGACAAGAAAAATGTGCTACTTAGTGTTTTAAAAGAATTAGATAATACACTTTTCTATTTACAAACATGTCTTTTTTTCTAGGTTTAAACAATTTTAAATTACCCTATTTGTTTTTTTGGCAGCAAAAATATGAACAGAATGAACTTCAAAACTATGTTGTTTCAAGTTTTTATCTCTTTTTTTGCTAGCAATTGCTAATAAATAAACAAGAATTGCAGGCTTATAATTAGTGGTTTAGTATTTGCTACTTGGTTTAAAATGACCTTGAATTGGTATTCTGCTTTTCATCTTTCTTTTCTCTTTGCTAATGTACATTCCAGCATTCTCCTAGGGCTTTGTTGAAGTAAAGGCAAAACTTTGATTTTTCGCCTCTTCATATTCATGATAATCTTTTTCTTGTCACATTCTTAACATTTTACTGCATCCACTTTCCTTCCATTGTGAAAGTCCCTTGTGCTCTAAGTCCAATTTTCTGCTTTTACCTCACAGTGCTTAAACTATCTGTTCTATTCTGCTCTGTTTTCATTGGGAACCAGCCCTTAGCAACCAGATAACAGTGTGATACTGAAGATTTCTTCTTTTCTCTCACTATAATACATCTTTTCTCTTCCAAAGAGATTTTTGGAGCTCATCAAATGCTCATGCTACAGTACAATGCATCCGTGTGCTTTCTCTCAAATAGCTTTTCTCTTCACAGAACTTTGAAATGCTAACTTATTTATTACTCTCTTCTGAAGATAAAGCAAAAAAATTCATCAATCATGTTGAATCCTTTTGTGCTCCCTTTTTATAATGTAGGTATAATCTCTGGAAAGGTCTTAGCTTCAATTTGTTTAGAGAAAGCCAAGTCTTGCTTTAATTAGTGCTGCATTCATTATAGAGGACCAGGCTCTTGCAAGTAGTGCTGGCATTATCATTGGATTCCAGTCCTATGTTTACATGCTTTCATGAAGACAAAATGCCCATGTCACGAAGCAGAAACGCATGTACTTAAAGGGGCTTAAAGGTCACTCTAGCCTCCCTACATCCTGCTTCTGTTTGGCTCAGTATCCTCATCCTTCTCCAGACCAATACACTTTAATTTAGAGATTGCAGAGGACAAAAAAACAGCTACCAGAAACTCTAAATTAAGTTAAAATTATCACTTGTCTGTCCTGGCCACTCCTTCCTCTTGAGCAGCAGAAAGCATGAACCTCTTGTTGGCCCAGTTTACCAGCCAAACAGTGGATAGCATGTGACCTCAGAAGATTTGTATCCTTAGTATTGAAACTCCCCAGCTGCAAGTCTGCTATATCACACAGTGCCCAGCAGGACAGAGATCACATAATAGCAAAAGTTACAGTTTTCAGTTAAAAGTTTGATAAATATCCCCTAGCTGTGCACTAGCTATAGTGACCTAAAAAGTGTGGGAACTGAACAAATAACTAATTGTCTTTGCTCTGTGTTCTGTGACAACAGATAATCCTATTGCCTATGCAAATATGATCAGTAAGTTTATTTGTTTGCTTTTTTAAATGGATCATGGCTATAGGTTAGGGTTTGTATCCAGTAAATGGTTATAATGCCATATCTGAATGTAGAGTTTTACAATAAACAAAATAGGGGAGAAAAAACGAAACTAAACAAACAAACAAAGCATTATCAGAGGAATTGAAGCATTCAATTAGACAACATGATCATCAAAACAAGTAATATCTGAAACAGAATAGATTTTTTTTTAACTTTTATCAATAAGATGTCTATACAAGCTAGAACTCTTAGGTTCACTCATGTTCATTTGCTCTCTTGAAACTTGTTTTTCTGTATGTGTGTTAATTGTATAACACTTACGGTACGCTCAGCCCTTCTGTTGTCCCAGTTGTACAATTAGCTCAATCAGCTAAATCTACAGAAAGACTTAGGTTGTGTGACAACATTCTCTAAGCTACCAGATATTTAACTGCAGTAGCAGTACCTACTGCACTGGGTTAAAGACAACATTCCTGTAAGCATCCTGTAACCAGTGAGGTGTTCAGAGCATTCCAAGTGTATTACCAGTAGGTTAAGTAAAATTTGCTCAAGTTTCCATCCACAAACTTGAAAAACAAAATTGTCCTTCTTACAGGCTTTTGATGAACAGCACTTTCCCCTCAACAAGCACTGAATCAATGGTTTAAAACAAGGAGCACTGTACTGGGCAGAAGAAAGAAGTGCTCAGAACAAAATTGGGAAAGCCAGCAATAGCAATAAATCAGCCTTGCCTATTAAGTAGGATTTCTGTTTCCCTCAGGTTGTTTTGGCAATGGCACTAACCTTAGTTGCCCTCCTGCAGCAGTAAGTGGCTAATGAGGCAGAATGATCTATCAATCACTACCTCAGTCAGAATGCTACTGCACACTGTTGTCCAAATCTGGGGTAGATTCATCCCTCAGTCTAAAAGGGCATGATGCTCTGGGAATTTATCTGCCATCCTGGAAGAGGCACTCAGGAGGACTGCTTTCAGAATTCAGCCCAAGCATCTCAGTTGGCCTCAGTCCACCAAGTTTCTTTCAAAGCTGTGCTGAACTTCCAGAGGGAAGTTGGGAATATTGCATGACCCAGAAGGCTCGTGCCATCAGAGACACCAGACTGCTTTTGTCATCTTGTTTATATAAGCAGAGCAAATTGAGGTTATGGATTTTGATTAGAGGATCCCTGATGCTGTGCTTATAAATACCCCTGCTCCCTACAACCTTGGACTCTATCACAGCTTTAGATCAAGCTTCCTGTATAATATCTGGAAGATGTGAGTACCTCAAAATGAGTTGCTCAGCAGCCAGCATGCTGAGAAGCTGCTTAGTCAACAGGGTATGCTAAAAACAGAAGTCACTCATAAATCTTTCTCCTCCTCTGAACTATCTCCAGCACCTTCAACCCAGTGATGTTTCTGTCCTCTCCTGAAGGCAGGCATGCAAATCCTTGCAAAAGCTGAACAGTGATGACTCTTCCCTTGGAGGTATTAACATTGGTGTATGCAAAACTCAAGTGGTGGGAGACTCACTCAATGAAGATACCTTAGGCTAAGCTCTGCCATGTGTCCAAAGGAATTCAAAGCTACATCATGTGAGCTTTCTCTGGTCTACACAAGAGATGGGAATGTTGCCACACCAAGCACTTCCATGTGCAAAAAACCCTGACATTTTTAAACTTAGAAAAATCCCTAAATTGCCATTCAGTCCAAGTAGTTTTCTTTTTTTGTTTTGTTTTGTTACTTCCTCATCTTTATGCTGAAGTTGTGTTCTCTACTACTGCTCATGCATAAGCTGGATTCAACATTCTTGTGGATAGGATCCTTGCTAAATTGATCATCTACAGAAATAATTGCAGAACAAGCAACAGTTGTACTAACAGCAGAAATAAGTGCTTATACTAATATTTTATAAACTGCCTCAGTTTAAGGTTATCAGTTGTTAAAAAAAATCAGATATGTGTAAGGGCATCTTTTTAAAAGATGTCTTTCCAAAACACTGTAGGGAATGCATGGTTCTTAATCTCAAATTAGGATTTTTTCTTTTAAGTAGAAAAATGTTCCTAGTTGGGAATTAATTGCCATGTAATTGATTAGTAATTTTCCCTCCTGCTGTGTGCGGAAGGCTATTGGATGATGCCATATCGTTCTTAACGGGAGGAAAAAGTAGCAGTCATTATGGGACAATTAGTTCCAGTTTCCACTATTTTTCTTCCATAAGCTAAGATTTCCTTAAAAATCTAAGTATAGTAGTTAACCATAAATATCAAATAATTTAAAAAAAAAAACTTTAAAAAACATTATTTTTAACTTAAAAAAATAATCTAAATGTGGATGCTTCCTGTGCCCCCATGTTCTTCTTTCCTGCGCTAGTAACAGTCATGAAACGGTAATTTTCATGTACCTGCAATTAACAGAACCTGTCACAATCAATCAGCTTATGTTCATAATTTTGCATCATTGTTTCTGATTTCAGTACTGATATGATATGGCTGAAGAAAACCTTGAAAATTCCTTTTTACAGCATCACAATTTATGAAAACTGTATTTCCCCACAAACTTGCTATCTGTTTACAAGAAAATTCTTGGACTCAAACTGTCAATGTTTGCTTTATTGACAGTGAAGTCATAATAATCGTGTATTCACCTTATAGCAAGTATAGTAGCATATGCTCACCTGGTAGGAATATACCTATGATACATATATAGAGAAAGATATATTTGTGTACACATGGGTACTTTACATGTATCTGATTGATATCTGTGTGATGACTACTGAGATTTTTTAAAACTAGAATGAATGTACCTGAAAAGTCTGAATCTTGATTGCATAGAATTTGCAAAGCTTAATGTACAAAATTCACTTACAGGTGAGTATTTTTCCCATTAGCACACTTTGGTGATGCATCTGAAAGCTTTAATGCCAAATACCAACTGTTTACATTTTTCTAAATGCCATCCATGTCAGTTTATCACAGGATCTGAAAAACTAGCTGAGCTGTTTCCTTCTCCCACCTACCACCAAGTAATGCAGCCCAAATTTCCTGTATTTACTCTGTAATCTGCAGTAGGTTTTCAAACATATAACCAGTTGGTGTTTGAAGTTTAGTTTGTAATTGCATTCATGATGCAGATGAGGAATACAATTGTACTGTGTTCTCCTTGATTTCTTAACTTCTTAATTCTGCAGATGTAATGGTGTAAAAACACTCAGTGATGAAGTTAAATGTGGTCCTCATTAAATTCAGCATATACGACTGAATATATCTAGAGACCAGATCCTGTTCTGAAAGAAGGTGTCATTTTTATATAATCACTTGTCAGAGTAGAATTACACTCTGAGGTGTCAATTATTTCACAAGCTAAGTCCAAGACTGAACTAATCTGTGAGGTAGCCCTGAATTGCACATCTCAGCTCCCCGTGTTTGGTTCCTTAGTGCATGTACCATCCTGCTCGTTCCTAATTAATTTTACTAACCTCATAGTTACTAACTGCAGAAACTGGGATATAGAAGAAATACCAAAGGGCAAATAGTGAATTTAGGGCTATGCCAAAGCAAGAATATTAATGGCATTTTTCTGCATTATTTTACAATTTCTGTTATGTTGTTCTGTATGAATTTTACATCATTGTAGTTAATCTCTGTGGTACTTCACTAGTTTATAGGCTTTATTAGAACCATTGATTGGACAAGAGCCAAATATGTGAATATAAATTGATTTTTGCAATGTACTCAACAAGAAATTTATTGATATAAGGGGCTTCATTATTTGTAGGATTACTCTACACTTATTTTGGAACAGCAAGAACTCTCTGTGGACTGTATTAGAATTACATGCTTAAAGTCAGTTGAACACTAATTTTTATATGAATTCTTTTGTCTTTCACTGCTATATAAAGGAAATCTGAAAGTAAGTACCAGGGGAGTGGAAATGCAGATTGCAGCTTTAGGAAACAAGATGCAAGTGTGAAAGATGACAGAATGCTCATGTGGGAGGAAATTACTGTAGTTTCTTTCTTTCCCTTATTTCTATTAATAACAAGCTATTATCAAGGACCTCAGACACTTTGAAGCAGCGCTTGCAGTAGTAGAGGAAGACAGAGGGTTTAAATTATACATATTGGGATGCTTTGACAGGTAACCTCACTGCTGCTGAAACATGACAACAACATCAACATTCAGAGACACAGGACTGTCTCTAGCCCCATTACCTCTAAATATCAAAAGAAATACATGACTAAGAAATATCATATAATGATGGGAAATAAAAGTTTCAGAACATGGTCAGGAGAACAAGCATTTTTATAGTGAAACTATGCAAGGAACTCACCAATCTTGACTTACAGCACTACTCTTTGCAATGTTACCTAAACAGAGATGTTTGTAAGCTGCTGTGACTTCTCTGGCTCCTGTGTGCTCTTCTGCATTGCAGGAGCAGAAGTGTGGTTAAAAAATTATGGCTTTTAGATTAAAGAAAATAGTATTGGCTTCACTGTTCTGATTTAAATTAACAACAGTCTTATCAATATCTTGAGGACTGAGTCTGAAGATATCATTTTGCATAGATTGGTGCTGCAAAAGATAGGATGATTAGCTGTTTATAAATTATATATCAGACTCTGATTCTTTCTGGAAATTCGAGGCAAAGTTTCTCTTTAACAGAGTGCAATGTGAGATATTTCAGAGCCCTATATGTTGAACAGTTGTGCCATATTTAATAAATGGGCAAGCAGGAAACTGAGAGAGAAGCATGTGAATTGTGCCATGGACTGAAGAATTTGTCTGTCTCCAGTGTTCACAGTGTCCATATCCTTCCCAAAATAGTCAGTTTGCTGTCCCCTGGGCAGATTGTTTTCTGTGACATTATATGCTTAGCTTTGAAACATGCTTAGTCATGAAATGATACATTGTAATGATTTCAATTAAATAAAATGTTTTTATCATGACAGAGAACTGTCAACTATTCTGTGCTAATTTTACATATTTTCTAGGTTTATCAGATATGCTAAAAAAGTGAATTAGGCTAAGAAGAGTACAGAGAGACTTGGCTATTATTTGGATATAACTCATACTCAAGTAATACATTTTCAATGTGCATGTTAGACTGAAAATCTTACAACATTTCATTTTCTCATAAGAATTAACTTATATTTGGCCATCAAGTTATTGTCTTTCAGTTGTTTTTCTAAAAATATTTGTTCCTATTTTAAGTAAATTCTGGAGACTGATACAGAGCTCATGTCTAATGATGGGAAGATTTGTTGCCTGGTCCAGGACTGTGCTGTAGATAACTCAGTCTAGCTTGCTGTTCACCCTCAAAACTAAAAATTTTTACTAACTGTCACAAAATATTTCTACCAAGCTCTCCTCTCTACTGCCTTGGGGTTGCAGTACTTCTGCCTGACTTGGTATGTGATGTTGGTTTTCCCCCACACTTGCTTAAACTTGAGCTCAGACGTGTCCCCCTCGTCCCTCCTGACTCGCCACCTCATGATGCTTTTCCTGTCTGCAACACCATGCTCCTACAGCCTGCTCCAGGATACTCCTTTGGCAGGACGCACAGGCATGGACATTTCTAAAACTGAGCAATAGTAGAGTAGCCATTAGCTTTTGGGGAGAGATTTAGCTGCTTTATCTTGTTCGTTCAGTCAAGCCAATGTAACTATTGGTATGGTGTTAGTAGCAAGCATTGGAAAGATGTTTTAAAGAGCTGATGTACAGGTGGTGTCTGGAAAGTGTCGGTTCATGTTTCACATATGGCAACAGAAGAAATGTCTTTCCTCCACTGAAAGAGGTGCAGGGATGACTGTGGGGTGGGGTGGGGATGTTGCTGGAACATTTCTTGTGCATTGGTAGAAGCAGAGAGGACACCTGAATTTCCCCACCAGCGTTCTTCATCAGAACCTTTTTCCCCATGAACTGTTGGGCCTTTTATGTACCTTCTCTAAAGCATTACTAAATCTGGATTGCACTGTAAGCCTTTGTGGTAGTTGTGAAAAGGCTGTTTTGATGTAATCTTTTACCATGACCCTCCATTCTTCTGAAAATGTAGTTATAGACCAATCTTTATAAAAAGCCAAGAAAGTCTCTTTTCTGAGCTTGTCTTTTTAAAATAACTGTCCATAACTGACACTAGAAAGATAGCATATTTCATTAATAGGAAGATGAATGAGTAAAAAATATATTATTAACATCCCAGAATGCTTACATTTAGGAAGAGATCATTTATTGAAGATATCTTTGGACATTCTGCTAATGTTTCCATCTTCCTAATGATGAATTAATTTCATCAAAAACAGTCAAATGAGACAGGGTAAATTTTCTGTGTGATCCAAACCTTTCTCTGGTAATACTGCATACTTACCCTGGATATACCAGCACTGAAAGGCAATAGTTTCTTCTTTCTTGGATAAGTTTTGTGATTATATTACTTCTATTACATTGGATGTAACTGCTGGGGTGAACATGTTTTGGATGCTGGAAAGATAAGCTGTCCAGGAAATACCATTTAACAGTATAGATCCCATTTACAGGCATCTTGAGGTACAGTCACTAGCTCTACTATAGTTCCAGCACTAAATGTTGAAGGAATGGTGACAATTACTTCTGAAAACCTAAACAATTACTATAGCAACACTATATTTCTATGTTTTTAATACTTTCATTAATTTTAATTTTTAGTATGGCAAAAAAAGAGAGACAGCAAGGTAAAAGGACACATTCAGGAAAATTCCTCATTGGGAGGAAATTATTTGATCAGCATAGGGTGTCTGACCTATTTGGTGTCTCACTCCACTCAGTTTGTATTCAGCAGATAAGAGAAGAAATGAGCAAAAATAAATTGTCTGAAATCCAGCATGAAAAAAGAATGTCACCAATTTTATATCTATGAGATTATGTATTCACCATAGCAGCTGCTATGGTAAACCTGATGTAATTTACCACGTAGAAACATACACATTAACTTTGCTGCCCTTTGGGGTTTTATTGTTTTTCTGGTTTTGGTAAGTCTATCATAAATCTCCTCATGATTTTCAAGAAGATGATACACTACTCTTGAGTTTTGCTCTTTCCAAAAAAATCCCACTTTCATGTGAAGCACTGTGAACATCCCACAGGGTTCTCACTAACTTTCTGACTATTCAGTTTGTGTTTTTTTAAAATTAAAACAAGTAAAAATATTCCATGGGATTAGTCTTCCCAAGCTGTCCACATCTTACTTTGCATATCCCAGAATGTTTGCAGAGAGACTGTTGCCCTTTGAACACATTCTTTCAACTCTGATTTCCAGAGTCCACTCCATGCTCTATAATCACCCATGTCTGAAGTCTTATTGTCTTTATTTCTCTCTTAAGAGTAGTTGCTACTTTACTATGCTCTTAAGAGGTGCTTTCTAATGGGACTCTCACCATCAGGATCCATAGCACCATACTAAGGTACATACTTTGTACCTCCATTAACAAAATCTCTTGCTTCTTACAAATCTCCAGAGTGCATATGTGTATTACTCAAATCCTTCATTTACAGAGGAAGTTATGTAGAAATTTGAGCTGATAATTCATGTTTGTCAGAGTTGTTCTTGCATAGGAAACAGTGAAGCTCTAAATGCCTGATCTCCTTAAGGGTTCAACTCTGCATTTTCAGTGAACACTTACCTACTTCTCCATAGAGATAAGCATTACCTTGAAGTATTCGATGTATTTGTTCATTATTTTGTCTTACATGTCTTATAATAATTATATGGCACTATATATGGGCAGTGGTATACCAAAGAATTGGCATGCTCAGGAAATATAGTCTATGGTGTGTTTTATAAAAGCATTTAAATTAAATTGTACTCTTATTTATGATTACAAATCTACTCTTATTTATGACTGGAAGTTGCACATGAAACATAATGTTTCATGCATAGCACTGAAGCATTGTAATGAACATTGAACTGGAAATCATAGTTGAATTCTATGACATTTCATTTTTTAACCTATAAGAAATTTTTGCTTGCAACTACCATTGCATAAATGGCAGGTAATCTGCTAGTGATTTGTAGATCTTTACCTTCAGAGATGCATTGCAGCATTCAAGTAAACCCTTTTTTCTTTTTTTATTGTAAAAGGCCAGTTTTAATCTAATTATTCTGCAGACTCTAATAAAACCACAGTCTTCATACTATTATTGTGGAAAACTGCAGCATTACAATAACAGAAGCCATCAGATATTATAAGCAAGTAGGCATGTACTCTTTAAAAAATTCTTTTCTGCAGAAAGCTTTTTCTGAATCAAGATTCTTTTTCAAACCCTTCACACCTATTTAAAGTATCAGGATAGTGTCATTGGTGTGTAAAGGTCAAAGGTTCTGTAGCAAGTCTCAAACCCATTTGTGCATTAGATGTAGTGGCCTCTAACTGCACTGCGACTCTACTGAGGATTGTTCCTGAAAATCACAGGAATACTCTGTTTTCTTGGAGTTTCCTTCTTTTGGGTAAATGAAAGTATAATGCTTCAAACTTGTTCTCCGAATATATTTTCAAAATATAGTTCCAAAACTGGAAGCAAATGAATTACATTTGCCTTAATATTTAATTAGCTGAAAGTCATCACTGCAAATTGTGTCTTCTATTACAAAATAAAATAGTCAACTGCCAGGCCTGAAATAATTAAGCAATATATTATAATTAAGCAATTTAATTTTGATTTAATTATGATATATCATACAACTTTTCTTCTGGTTTAAGTGACATTCATTGACAAAATACTATAATATAAAACAGCACTAGTGTTTACAGCTGATGATTCTGCGTATTTTGCTTCATAGTATTTGGCATTCATCAGAGCATATGGAAAAAGTCTTCTAGTCTGGAATAGCTGGCACATTATTTCATACTACCCAAATTATGTACTACATGTTTTTCCCAATTGTCATTTTGTGAGGCAAGCGGGGAAATCATTGCAGACATCGGGCTTGAGCCAAAGTTCATGGATATTAACTGGAATTTTTCCATCGACTTCGGTCTGCTTTTGACAGAGAACTGCTCCCATGTTGTTACAGGGAAATAGTTAAGACCACATGCTTATAAAATATTTATGGAGCTGGATCGTATACATATTCTGTGTCAACATCAACATGATTTTATATTAGGCTAGAGACTGTGAGGGCAAAGGCAGAAGTGATGGGCAGGCTAGGAAAACCACTTCATTCAATGCTGCATCAATAAAATTGCTGCAAAATATCCACCAAATTGCTTCTTCGGAACAAGGCCAACCTCTTATTTTGTTAAAATCTTTTTCGTCGTATGGCAATATTGGAGAATGGCTTTGTATTCCAGCCTATACTTGTGTGCAAACCCCTGTTTAGTGGCAAGAATGGTGAGGATGATTTCAGAAGGTTCATTCTGCCTGCAGTCAGGTCTGCACCTGCATGTCTTCGTGACTGCGGACTTGTAGAATTAAAGTGAAAGGACAAAAAGCCAATTCTCATCTTGATTTAGGGATTTGAGCACTCTCAGCAACATCCATGAAAACAGTCACGTAAGGCAAGAAAGCTCATGATTCATCATATTGTATGCAGTCAGATGCTCTTATGCCCTTTGATTTTGATGTGTTGCCTTTTATTCCTATGTTGATGTTTAAATTTCTCAGGAAAAGGTCAAAGGCCAAATGTCTTTCAGGGCTGAGAGCAATTGTACACTCAGAGCAATAATGAATGTTTGTTATCTCTGAAGTCCTTTCTCCCTCTGGTTTTCTGAAGAAAAATGTTTATTCAGATCAGTGATATTTAGGATGCAGCAGAAAATCAGAACAATGTTTTCAGAACCTTTGTAAACATTTCAGTTACCCTTCCTGTGATGCTGAAATTTCTTTGTGCGTGTCTTCTCACCTTCATCCCATTGGCCCAAAATTCTTTGCTTTGTAACTGTGGCAGATTGACCCTGACTGGACAGAGAGTGCCTACCAAAACTGCTCTATCCCTCCTTTTCTCAGCTGGGCAGGGAAGAGAAAATATAAGCAAAGGCCTCTGGATCAAGATAAAGACAGGGAGAGATCACTCACCCATTACTGTCACAGTCAAAACCCACCAATGGAAAACCAATACAGTAATGTATGCTCAAATAAATGTTTTCCTAATGCTCATTAAACAATATGAAATTAAAAATATGCTGATGTGGGATTATGCTTGTGACAGCCTCATAATGTACTTCAAAATGGCTGCATTTAGACACTGCAGATGTTGTATTTTCATGAATACACCGAGACGTGAATATTTAAGAGAATATTCTCAGTAGCACGTGTCACATGAAATAATTGGAAGGAAAATTGTCTTCACTAAGTGAAGACTAAAATGGATGCAAATCAATTTTTATTTAATATGCAACTCTTAAATAGGAAACAGTAGGTTATTACTTTTGACAGGAAATCTCAAACTGTTATTATGTCCTTATCCCTTCATTTATTTTTTATACAGAAACTTGGACCATGATCCACACCTCTAACTCTCTAGACTTTCTAACTCTCATAGAAAAATAATTCTGTAAATATATTGAAATTTGCACATAGGGAGCATTTATTACCCAATTCGCTTATACTTTCAAATCGAAGACCAAAAGGTAAATCTGCATGAGAGTTTTACAGGAATTATGAGGTTTCAAATTTAGCAGTTCCAAAATGCAACACCGTTGGAGAAGTGCTCTGAGCAATAAAATTGTTCTGGCTGAAGTTTACCCTGCGAAAGACTTTTCTCTCTTGTCTAGTAAATATTTTATGAAGAACATGAAACTATATGCAAATGCAATCATATTTACCCAGTAAGCATGAGCACGCATTTAGCCCTTTATTGATGAGATATACATTTCAATTATATTATCTTTTGGTTTTCTGTTGTGTTTTTTTTATTCGAACAGCTTTTCCAGGGGTTAAAATGGTGAGTGAAAGTCATCATGAGGCCCTGGCAGCACCACCAGCAACCACAGTAGCAGCAGCCCCTCCAAGTAATGTCACCGAGCCAGCCAGTCCCGGAGGAGGGGGAGGAAAAGAAGATGCATTTTCTAAGCTAAAAGAGAAGTTCATGAATGAATTGAACAAAATTCCACGTAAGTAAAACTTGATTGATTAAAAAAGCTTCTGTTGGCAGACTAGATTTAACTTGACATTTTTCTTCTTTGACATTTATTTAGACAGCATACTAAATGTTTTCTAGTCAAAGCTAGAAAAATCAAAAGATAATCCTGGTATTGTAAGGTCCTCAAAATTGATTAGAGTAGAAAAAATAGAGTCCAACTCATATGAAATTTGTGTCTATTCTTGATATGTCAGATTATCTTGGTAAATTTTACTGATTAATTACTGCTGAATCATTAAAACTGAAACTGCAGAACTTCACAGTGGCTCTGGGACCAATAAGCAAAATATTTCCTAGCAGTAATACTTAAGGTTTCATGTTTATGACAAATGTGTGTGGACATACTGCCTTAAAGCAATATTTAGCCAGAGCTCGTAACTATTGAGAAACAAGGGAACTTTGTATCTTTGGGGAATTAGAAGATGCAGAAAAAAATGGAAAACTGGCTTTTTAACAAGAAAATAGTTAATACATCAGTAATGTATGAAGATAGCCATGCTTTTCCCACTCAGGAATTCTAGATCAGCCACTGAACGCTGTTTGGATGAGTCCATGTACCTATGCAGAATACTTTGAAAGTACTAATATGTATTTCTGTGAAGTAGAACTAAAGTCAGCAGGTTCTTTTGGTCTGTGCTAGAAAGTATAGATTCAAAGTTGAGGCCTCAATTTGTTCACATTTGTAAAAAAAATACAAGCATTAGCTTTGAGCTGTTGTTTATGATAAGACTAGGGTTCTAGAATGTCTGGTATGTATTTGATGCTATACACGGGTATCAAATATGGAACTTTTTCAACATTGTTAATGGCATTTCACATAATACAGAAAAAATCCTTTTCATTACTGACTGAAAAATTACCTAATACCTCAATTAGATAATTTTGGCACTTTTGTAGATGTGAAGGTGAAGGCTGTGTGTGTATGTCTGTTTTAATAGCAGGCATTAGAGAGTCATTCGATCTTTAATAATTTTTTTGCTTCAGAAGAATAAGTAAATATAAAATATTTTCAGTGAAGTATTTTAACTTATGTAAGAATTTTCATTTTTAGAAGGTTATCATTTCTGTAAAGATTGTTCTGTGACTGATAAAGACAAATAACAAGTTAGAATATTAATCGATTTTTTAATCTCTGAAATGGATCTTAGCAATATGGCAGATGCAGTTTTTGCAAAATTGATAGCAAACAGCTTAGCTCTGTCACTTGAAATTCTCACTTGCAAGAATAGAGGTGTTACAGTGGTAAGAAGTCCATATGTCATTATTTTGGTGATCTGCACTGGACTGTGCAGATCATAATGAAATGAAATTGCCTGATAATATCATGGGAAAACAAAACTTTAATAATAAGAAAAAAAAAAGGTTTTCAGTATGTTTCAGAGGAACTCTATAATTTTAAGGTCTAGGAAAAGGTCTGTAGATAGAGAGGATCTTCAAATGCAATGCTGCATAATTTTTTAAAACAATGAAAACAAGTAGAAAGTTCAATCTGGATAATCTTTTCAAGTCAGACTGACTCAAACTTTTATTCTCTGTTCATGCAATTAAAAACCCCGAAACTGTTACATAATGAAAATAATTACTTAGAAAAGTATACTAGGCCATAAGACAAGTCTTATTTCTTAAGAAATATAATATTTTATCTCTAAAATGTGGTACCTTATGCTTATAGTGAGACTAAAACATATTGCCTCTATGTCAGAAATCTGGTCTCTTATACAAGATCATGCAGGAATGTTGCGGTGGAGTTATGAACCTGAGGTAGTCAAAAATCCCATGCCAATCATCTGCTCTTATTCTAAAGGCTGCAGATGTGATTGGATCTTCCCAGGATCTCCATCAAATACTGGGACTATTTAACATGACTATATTGAGGGTTTTTTGCCATTTCAAGAAGAAAGTTGAATGTTCATTGTACTACAAAGGGCAAAGGACTTGTGTGTTTGTTTTTTTTTTAAATTAAATATTAATTAGTTCCACTGGCATGTTGGAGCATTTTATATTCCAAATAACTTTTCTTTTCCCCATTTTCCTCAATAATAAATCCTACATGAATGTACTGTATTACATACAGGTCTGTACGTATTTTTCATTTATAAGCTAACATAAAGATAAACCAAGTAAGTTTAAATAGGCTGTCTACAAAATATTGGGGCAGTATAAGAGAGGAGACCTCATTTCCCTTTTGGAAGATTCTGGCATTTCCTTATGATATGTCCGTTTATGTCAGTGGGGAGTTGTCAGCAAGGTGTCTTCAGCCTATTACAAAGCTGAGGATTTAATTGTGGTAGAAAAGTTGTCAGACCTTACCTCTTACAGCTGGCTGCAATTTTTTTGAGAATCTCTCTTAAAACAGCAAAATGTAAATTAGTTCCAACTAAATCATTTTTATAATGCCTTTCTGGGAATTTCTTGCTGTGTGAGAGAGAAGAAATATGGTGCATGGGCCCCATTGGGACAGCACAGATGCTTGGGTCTTAGAACACTTCCAAGACCATGGACCAGGTTTTTCCTCTAGTAGGTTCAAACTGTTAAGACTTACACATGGCAGAGGAATGCCATTAGGGTCAACAGATTCTCTGATCTTTGCAGATCAGTGTCAAGCCTGTTTTCTAGTTCAAGTGCTTTTTATCATTTAAAATTTCCAAAGGTCTCGTTCATCCCCACATGAGAAGGAAGGCTTTGAATCTCAGTACTTACTGTGAGAGGATTTTTTTCAGTGCCCTGTTGTTTATGTGCAAGAGATAAATAATTAAATGTTTTAGTTACCTCTGCCTAAGATGTCTGCAGATGGAAAATAAGCCATAATGATTTAATGGATGTATAATAGGATAGAACATACCCTTGTTGTGAAAAAGCTCACCTGCAATTCAACTTGGTTTGAGTGCTAAAAAGACCAGGCCACAGTAGGGCTGAATAAATACTATTCCTTCCATGTGACTTATAATAGAACATTCATTTTTCTAAAATAATATGTTTTGTAGTACACACCAAAGTCAGAAGTTGAATAGTCTAGACATACTAACTAACTAAAAATATCAAGAGTCCCATTAAGAGTTTGCTTTGCAAACCTACAAGATAGGGTCAGTGCAATCTAAATTATACTGATGTTTCCTTCTGTAATGTATGCATAAGAGAAGTCTTATTTTGTCAACAAACAAAGGATGAATTGAATAGAAGAAGAAAATAAAAATTCCAAGAAAAAGAAAAGGCCTATTTGTATTAGTATACATATGTTTCAAGAACAGTGATGCAGTATGTAAGCCAGGTTAAAATTTTCAATTATACAAGCAGAAAATCTGTTTTTTTCATTGATTTGTATCTCTTTAAAATAGAACATACACCATATTTTGTAGCAGGAGAGTGTAGGCTTCCAAAAGCACACAAATCATTCAGAATAGTTATGTGCTAACATACATTTCACTCTGGATAAAGCAAATGGGATACTTTTATTACAATGAGTCGTACAATTAAAGTACAAGAATCCTGTAAGTTACTGAGGCATAACTGTGAGGAATTTTTTTCTCTACTGTGTGAATTTCTGCATTTTGGCTGTGTCTGATTTGCATAATCACAGTACAGTTGTTTTTCCGTAACTGCACTGTGTATAAAAGTCACTCTAACTTAATTGGTTCTTATACTTTCTACCCCTATTTATCTTTAATCTGCAGAATTTTTAAGCTTTTTACCAGAAGGCGAAAAAAGGTACCATCACTGCTTTTATACTTTGCATCTTAAATGTAGTAAATCCTATTCCTGAAAAGAGGGGGAAAATAAAGCAGATAAAACATCTCTTACTCATCTGAAAACAAAATTGCATGAAAACACTTTATGAGATATATCAGTTGTTTCCTTCCTCCCTCTCACTGCTCTGGGTCTTTGTCTACAGACTAGGAAAATATCTACCATACATTTACAGTAAGCGTGTTGCAGCAAGACTGTGGGAATAGCAGCAGTAGCTTTTGAGTGGAGACTTTAAATGTCAAGATACTGATACTAAACATATACAAATAAAACTTGACGGTAATCAATGTTAGATTACTTAATAAGCATCTTTGTAAAAGCAAAGTGATCCAGGTGTGTTTTCTAAGAACACATTACTGTATGAACAGGAGATCTCGTTCTGCCAGCAAGGTAAATAAGACAGCAAAACTGCAATAAAATTCCAGCATATGTCTGACTGAATAATGATATACTATTAATGCATTGGGTACTGGAATAGCTGTAATAGCTGAATGCATTGAATCCAGGATACTATCAGTACCTGTATAATAGGAAGATATTGCATATTTCCAGTGCTCTTTGATGTCTTATATTGTAATTGGATAAAATCCTAAATTTCGATACAAACCATATTCTGAAATGTATGGCTGGCTTGCAACTCCATTTGGCCTCAGTAGCTGGTGCTCAAAAGCCCTAAATTTGATTCGTCATGTACAGTTGACTAATAATCCCCCAAACCAGGAGCTTAAAACTCTGTGATAATTCAGGCTAAAACCCGATGCTCTATGCAGACTTGTTTCACATTCTTTTACAGAGAAAGGGTTTTGTTCACTCTCCTTGGCTTCATGACTAACTGTCAAAACAAAATGGGACTGAAGGCTGTAGAGGGAACTGTAATAAAAAAGGTAAAAATAACTGTAAGACTCAGGTCTGGTTTAATACTAAATAATAATAGCTTAGTAAGCTGATGTACTGAGTTGTAGGTATATTTGGGTAATTTATCAAATAAAATAATTCTAGATTTATATATTTAGCCATTTAAGTTAAAATTTCAGCATTCAGCAGTCATCCTAGACACACCTCATCATTTTTTCCTCCCTACGGGCATCTACTGTTTTGCCCTTCTGCCTTTTTTGATTGATCGGCTGAGGTTGTATTAAGAGTGGTTACTACCCTCTATAAATGACAATAAAGTTAATTCCTTAATTTCTCATTCCTGGGTAGCATCAAGATTATAAAGGAGATAGTACCAAATTATGTCTGTTATTAGAAACTGAGGAATTTGTGCATGGGGTCTTTGTGAAACTGAATTTTTATGAAACTTGTTCATTTGCAGAAAATTAATTCATTAGGCTTCTCCTAATGGTTCCTGGAGTACAAGGTGTCACTGGAACATGGAGGAGGGGGCACATTCTTTTCTAAGTTCATAAAAAAGAAAAAAAATGCTGATAATAGAATAATTTCAGATTTAAAAACTGGATTAATAGAGTAGACATACCATAAAGTCAGAATAAAGTTTGGAGCAATAGCTATAATTTATATTTCCACAGAACATACTAGTGTTAGTTATTGTCTAAAATCTTAGGTTAGCTGGAAAAAAATTGAGTCTCTGCTTCAGATATCATCTTGATTAGTAGCTAACTACCTGCAGAAATGAGAACTACATATACATATGTTCACATATATATATATATATGTGCACACATAAATTCGTGAAAACAGTAAGTAGAGTTCTCAGCTTAGGAACATTCTGACATTGGCAAACTCTATTAAGACAAAGAACATTTGTAAGGAGAGATTTAGGAGAAAATAAAGAAGTTTCTTGTTCTTCAGGAAGGTCTGAACAACAGTACTAGAGGAAGTGGGACAGCATAAATTCAAGTCTTCTTGTTGCCCTTCCTATCATCAAATCATTGGCAGTTACTCATGCCAAGCAAATTCATGCAGCTTTACGCTGGGGAAGAAACAGGGAAAATTACAAATACGGATTTATTTTGGAACACAGAACAAGTACAAGACAGAGCTATTGCAGTACAATATTAGAGGGAGGGAAAACCATTATTTCTAAATATAACTATTTAAATGCAAATCTCAGGCTACTTTTTTTTCTCCCTGAATCCCCCAGTCCCAGAGTGCAGTGATTACAAGAGAACGTCATAATTTTTTTCATTCAGTAGAAGTTACTGTGTCTCCTGTTGGTAGGGAAAAGCTTAAAAATACTGCCCACACACATCCAGATACCACAAATATCATAAGACAAAAACAATTCAACTCTGTTATTTAAGAAACTCATAATATGAAAATGCTGACATTATTTTTTGGGGTTCAGAATATTTTGATTGCTTTAAATTAGGAATCCTGAAAATACAGTTTTTAATTCTCAAGTGTCTAAATAGATACTGAGGGGTGGAAGAATGGAAGTGAAAAGCTCATGAAGCAGATGAATATCCTTGTCTGGAAAGAATATCATGTAGTCTCAGATCCCACCAAATTATACACCATCGATATTTTAATGATTGATTCTGTCATGAAGATTTTATTTTTTTTACGTTGTTACATTTTTACAATCCATGAGTTATTTTTGTATGCCTTCTGATAGGATCCCCTTAACATGTCCTGTGCTTAAACTTTTGGATCCATGACAGCTGCCAGTTTGATCCTCATATAGGACTGAGCGAGGAACCTCAGGCTGTTGGAAGTACAAGATGCTCTAGCGTGACCTAGAAGTGCTGCTGCAGACTGTAGCTGGATCAAGCACTGGCAAACAGATTTGCTTGCCAGGAGGTTACATAAATCAGAATGGTTTGGGTTGGAAAGGACCTTAAAGATCATCTAGTTCCAATGCCCCAACTGTGGGCAGGGCCATAATCTCCTTCAATCAAAGCAAACTCATGCATCTGACACACTTTGGTCTGAGGGAGGACCCTGTTCCTACACTGGCTAGTGTCTTGCTCCTTGGATAAACCGAGGAAGAAAAGAGAAATCAGAAAAGCAGACTCCTACAACTTGAGCCGAAACACCAGCTGCAGCACCCTCCATTCCCAGCACAGGGAGAGCCTGTCACAGGCTAAACTCATGTCCTCTTCTGCATCCCCTTGAGAATGCACTGTCCTGTCTGAAAGGAAATACTGTCTCTGAGCCAGAAGCACACTGGGAAGGTAACGTCAGTGTCCAACAGAATTATGCATTATTGATTGTATGTGTCTGAAACACCGTTTTCAGAAACAGCAGTTGGTTTTGGGCTGTATAATCTGAAAGGAAGGGAAGGAGAAGCAAGTTCTCCTATAAAATACATGATGCCAAAAACATTTCAGCAAAACATAAAACAAAAAACTGTGTTCATATTAACTTTTAAAGCCAAGGGAATTAAATTCATTTGTAGCAGAGACAAGGGTGAGCATCTACCTTTGTTTTGGTGATGGTATTTTAACAAGGGATGTCAGAGTACCCCCAAGGGTGTCCTCTACCACATCCCTGTGATTATTATTTTATATGTTACAACAACTCTGGCAGGTATTTTATTGCACTATAGATATGTCAAGTTGTGCCTGTGCCTTATAAATTGAGTAGAGAATTCAATTTACAAGCAGAAAACTGAACATAGTTGCTGTCTTCTTTTGAGTTTTGGGAATGTATCTTAAAATTTCATTACTTCTTGTGAGGGAAAGTGCACTAAAATTGTGTTTAAATGCATAAAAGAAACACAATCTTTATTAACCTTTTCCATACTTACCTGCATATGAAGTGTCTATGGAATTACACATTATCTGTTATAGTTGTTTGTAATCTTGCTTGAAAAATGAGAGTTCATGAAATGATTGTTCTGAACTTTAAACTGAGAATAAATTTAAAGATTGATTCTCAGCAGTGTACTGCATAAAAGATTAAAAGCACTTATGACTATGGTTAGTAGATTTACATTTTAAAAGTATGGTTTAAACGGACAGTGAAAATATAGGAATTACTGTTAAGATGGATATTCCATCCTTACCTCAGCTACTTGTGCCTAGGCACTGTGGTAAACTAGAAAATATTCTCTCATATTTTTGTGAGAACCAAGAGTAGACTGCTCTGTTATTCTGAGCAACTGTTGTCAGTTGGCACAGCTGAAGAACAGAATATCATTCTTTGTTGTTATTGTTAACTGTTCTGCTTAGAACTGCATGAGTTTGCTGCTGAGAATTATCCAAACTAAAGCCTTCCCTGAGGGATCATAAATATATAATTCCTTCCTTATTTTGGTTGTCATATGTTTCTTAATGTGTTTAAACTTTTTTGAAAGAGAAAAGAATGCCTTTACTGATAAATGAATTGTTTAAAATATCTGGTCATCTGCCACATTGCCAAGGTGGGTGAAATACTAAGCCACTGACCACCAACTGGAGCTTTCAGGAATGCTGTAGGTCCATAGCATCCTTTCATATATTCCTTTTATCTTTTTAGTCTTAGTTTGTATTTCAAGCCAGATCTTGAATTGGTCTAGATCTGAACATTGGTGCTGCTTCCAGAACATGCAACCACTTTGCAAGAGCTGTGGAGGTGGCCTCAAATCTTCAGAAGGAACTTGGTATGCGTAGACTTTGCTCTGGCTCCATAGAAAGAAGCTGTGCTGCTGAACTTGAATAACTGCCTCATGAAGGCTGAGTTCCAGCTGGTAGCTGAACAAGCCATCTGCCTACTCCTGTGCAAAGTTCTGAATCTAATCTTAATTATCAACTTCAGCAAGAGCTCCCTAATTTGCTCACAGAGCCTATATCATCTGGGGGCATGTTTCAGTAAGGTAGCTGGCACTGTTTTCCTATTGCAGTGAGAGCTACCAAAATGAAAGATGAAGTTTGTCATTCTAAATGGGAAAGGCATGTCAACCCACATCTTAAAAAGGACCTCCAGAAATTACCAGGCTTTCTACACTTACCTTTAAGGAATCAGGCTCTAGAAGTTGAATTTATGAATCTAAGTTAAATGCATTGGTCCTCTTCAGAATGACACAGAAACAAGAGACCCAGGTTTATCCAGAAGGAAAAAACTGGTGTCTTCAATGGCACTGGTCTCATAGACTTTGATATCTAGGAAGAGCTCTAGGTTAAGGCCTTTTAATAGGCAGATTCACAGCCTGAAAACACTTTTCCCTGGGCTCTGAGACCTGATTTCTCTCACTTTGAGAATGATTGTTTCTCTGTCTTCTGTCAATGTACAATCTGATGAAGAGCAAGGGAACTCACAGAACCAGAGACCTGGCTGAAGGGACAGCATCTGCATTTTGCTGTGAAATGCCATTGGACAAAATGAGTAAATAAGACTGAGTATTTAGAGTTCCTTGCTCTTAAACAAATGTCTCTATCTCACACTAGGCTACAGAATATGACCACATGAATCCTGTGTTTCTTTCCTACCTGTTCCTGCAGGAAAGGCAGATCCAAGTTCATTTTCCAGCTTGATCTCTTGATTTCCTTCAGTCTCAGAAATGTCTGAGACTCAGATATTTCAGTCTGCAGTCCTTGCTGGCAGCTCCTATATTGTGAGTTTGAAGCAGCCACACAAACCATTCGTTTGACATAGGGGTGGAATAGGGGTGGCAGTTCCTTGAAGAGGAAGGGAGAAGGAGTATACAAAAGCTGGTGGGCTGCCAGTTGGTTTGAAAGCCATTTTCACATGGGAAGCTTTCTTTCCCCTAGACCTATGTCATCACCCATATGGCTGTACCCCAATGGGGAAGAAACCTCCAGGACTAGGACAGGCATCAGATTTTTTCTTTACTGGAAACAGTTTACAGAGAGGCAATACAGTCTTTATATAGTCAACAATGTTGACAATAATTTTTACTCCTTTCTTATACATACTTTTATGGTCCTTCCTTCCTTACCAGATTGCATTGAATTTTCTATTTTCCTTCTGTGTTGTTTCATTTATGTATTTATTAACACTTTTCTTCTAGCCAGAACTCACATGAAAAAATTGGCACAAGCAATATACTTACTAACCCCTCAATCAGACTTGTTATTCTTTGGGCTTCGATCTCATGTTTCCTCCCAAACCAGCTATTTTAACATATTTCCTAAGACCTCAGTACCCCATTTTCAGCAAACACATGCTCTATTAGAAGCTGCATTTCATGTCTCAACACTAGAGTCAATTATTTGTAATATGCCGTGGGTGCATATTTACTTGCAGCATGGGCAGGGGAAGGAGAACAAAGATAAGGCAAGCTTACTGTTCATAAATTTCAGCCTAGCATAGCATTTTAGATTACAACTCGGTGATAGCAATCACTTTATGGGAAACCGTTCCAGAATACCGATTTCTAAAGTCTCTTGCCTCATGAAATATTTATTGATGAGTTTTAAGTCCTAGGACAGTGAGGTGGCCAGGATGACAGCAAGTAGTATTTTGGGTGGAGAGGACCAGTGGACAAAAAAATGTTACCTGAACTCAGGGCATAGCATTAACGATGATAACATAGCATAAAGAAATGTCAGTGTTGACTTGACAATTCTGAAACAGCCATGCATTTATTTAACAATTATTGTATGGTTCAAAAATACTCCTGCACACTGCCTTTCTTGATATGCAGGAAGAGACAAAATGAAAAGGAAAATCATTTACAACAATATTTTTTCTGTTCAGTTAATGCATTAACTGAAGTGTTTAAACTGTGCAACATTCTTTCTTGATTTGCATCAGCTCATTTTTGTTAGGAACCTGCTGACAGCTGGGCTGACTTTGATTCTGCAGAATGCATGGATCTGTCCAACATCACTACTACGTCTCAGAAAACTGCTAAAATTTTATAATGATAATGACAAAGCATTTTTATTCTGTTGAACCAAATATTTATCTGAATAATTCCTGTTAGAAAAGGAACAGAAAATATATCTGCTTTAAAACAAACAACCAAACCCCTAAATTGTGTCCCCATTACATAAAATAGTTTGTGATACCAAATCCCTAAAGGCATAGCAATACTAGCTGAACCTTGCAGTGTTGGATGACTGCAAATTGGTGAACAAGTGTTTTCTTGTTTTCAAATCTCTTTTCTTAACTGACCAATACCACTCCTGTAAATAACTCAAAAGGCAACAGAATTACATTCTTAACTTGATAGAGCAATGCAGGAGTGACATGAGTATGCAGGCTGAGTCCAGGTACTGAAATGATACACAGCAGATTTTAGAATCTCAAAAGGTTTAATCTGGTAAAGTATTTAAATACTCTAAACTCCTGAATAGTGCATCGAATTAAATTTGCTACACACAAGTGGTTTGGAGGATCAAAACTGTAAACACTTTTAAATATGTCCTATAATTTACCAATGAACTGCTACATTAATTCGTATTTTAATGTAAATTAATTTTACTTTTCCTATGGTTATTTTAAAAATTTGTAACTCTACAAGTGATACAGTTTTAGAGACATGTATCACACACACGTGTAGTACTAGTAGCCAAATTCTTTTCAGACCTTCATAAATACCAGTATAATTATTTTACCTTCCATTTAATTTTAGTAGGCTGCTTTCTGAGACTTGTGTATGCTTTTGTCACGTGGTGTATTATCACAACACACATTTTCATGATTATTGTCAAAAAAAGAGCATTTAGGGCAGTTGTTAAGTTTAAATGATCAGTAGAGTGCTACTTTGAGATCATTTGGGATGGGGGGACACACACTGAAATTTTCCATTGGAAAATGGAAATGGAAATGGAAGCCATTGGAAGAATGTAATTACCTCACTTTGGACATTAGCCAACCCTGCAAACATCCAATTTCCACAGATGTGATTGAAGTTCTTTCCATTTAGTGTAATGAGAGTTGGATGGGGCTGTAAGGCATTATAATCCTTTAGGGAAAGTCTCGGGGGATCTTTCATCACCGAAAAAGCTGAGGATGTTGGTTTTATGCTTCCCCCAAAGTACAGCAGCCCTTGCATCAGCGGGTCTCCACTGCTGTTCCCTAGCATTACTGGCTCAGGGGGAAGCAGGACACCATGGTGCTGCTTTCTGTGCCTGACAGGAATCCAGGATACTGGCAGATGATGTTGTTTAGCTTTCTTCTGGGCTTAGGTCATCTATGAGCTTTTTGTTCAGCTCTTCTATGGATGTACTGGAGTGCTGTAGCAAAGAGCAGGGAGTAGATGTGATGCCCCACTAATTCCTCCCTCCTTTCAGCATTGATTGGCACTGAAAAGCATCTCAAGGTCTGCGTCAGACTGTCACAGAGTTCATTGGCTGGACCTCAGCAGTGCTTTAATCCTTACAGACAAAATTATAGGATTGCCTCCAGTGCTACTGATAGTGCCTCTGTTTGGGCAGTCTTCTTTGATCTTTCCCCTGCTATCAGGGGAATTATAAAGTGTTAGGAGCATACATTGTATCAGTCCTGTATGCTAAAATGGATCACATTTACTAGATTAACAAATGCTACTATGTCTCTCTTGTTTCAAAGTTGATTTTACTTCTGTTTGTTTTTTGTGAGAGGTAAAAACAAGCTGTAATATATCAACATAGGACTTAAATAAATAAATGTTGTTGGGGTGTGCACTTACCGTCCAGTTTACAAACTTAACTTACTAGACCAAGTTCTAGTAAGTCCTCATTAACATCTGTATTGTGAGAATGTTTTATTACAGAAGTTTGTTCTTCATACAGCATTGTCATCATGAGAGATGGGAGCCATTAGCAGACTGAAGTGTCAGTGAGGATTCCTGATGTAGCACAGCAATGCTGATATTCCCTGCTTCCCCACAATTTTATGAGGCAAGGAAAATAAAGGATCTGTAATGACATTTTGGGAGTAGAGAACTGAAAGCTGTAAAATATCTCTGTTCTTGTCCTGATGCTGGGTGAATATAAAATTCTCTTCTCTTAAAAAAAAAACAGTTATTCTTTCTTCTAGAAGATGCAGCATTTGCTTCCAACAGATAGATGACCATTAATGACAGTCAGTATATGTCTTCACAATCATCACGTCAATAGGTCTGATATTCTGAGAATTACTATTACAGAGCATGTTGACAGGATGTGTGACTTGTAAACATTAGAGGTCATGTCTGTGAACTGAAAGTAAGTGATAACCAATTTGTAACTTACATCTCCAGTTCTTTTCACTCTCTTTCATCTACTTTCTCTTATCCTTACTTCTTCCTGGTTCCCTCATCACACAACACCTTCTTCCTCTCATTTACAGCTCCTGCCTCTCTAGAAAAAAACTCAGTTTTGCCATACTAAGACTTGCATGGAGAATACCACAGAAGGAAGGAGGAAAGTTAAAGCCTTTGAAATGTTTTTGACATATGGCTGAGAGGCTTAAGGCTCCCCGACAGTGCTAGTCTCTGCTCTGTTTTCCAGGCTGTCTGTCCGCCATAGGATACTTCTGATGAATAAATGTAAACCAATATTTGTCTACTTTTCCCTCTACTTCACACAAAGCTTGCTAAGAAGGACTGAAAAGCCTTCAGCTAACATTTTAGCAAAGCAAACTGAATACTGATGTGTATTTTTTTAGTAGCTTCAAGACTAATGTACTGTAAAATGCATATTTTTTTCTTCTCACGGTGGCAGAAGTCATGAGGGTAGCTGTTCTTTTGCTCAAGACTAACAGGGCTCCTGTTAGTGGTTGTTCTTTATCCCACGAATATGTTGAATGTTCCTGCACTGAACCATGAACTAGAAATCTCATATCCCTGCTCAAGTGTTTTCTAACTGCTGCTAATTACTGCTAGTTGGACAAGAAACATTTTTGGAAGGAGAATAGAAAAGTATGTTGCATATGACCCTGCGATGTCAGTGGCAGTCAGCAAAATTGTGTGTGACCTCAGATAAGGATCAACAATTGAGACAAGCCAGGATAAATTGCAGCATTGCCAAGTTTAGAGAGAAGCCAAAGGAAAATTGGTTGCAGTGCTGGCTTCCAGGAGGTTGTTCCCCGGCATGAGCTGGCTCAACTTGAAGGCATGTGAGGCCAATTAAATAACTCTGAGCCACTTGCAGGGGGTATGTCTCAGAAACCACTTTCATGAAGGGATAAAAGGGCTATCGATCAAAAGATGTGGTCTTCATGTTTGCCATAGTTAAAATACTATGACTAGAGAGTTGTTTAATAAGGTTTATTTTGGGTTGTTATTTTTAACTCCTCAGTGGTTGAATCTGTAGCATCCACTGCAGAGATACTGGATCTCTAAGCCATTAGCAGTGGTAAATGGCATTTAGTTTTGCTCCAGCAAAGGATTTCTTCTTTCATTAAGTGTCACCTCTACCATGATGTGCCAAATAAATATAACTAGCATCACTTACATTAGTGGAGTATCCTGGGACAACACTGCCAACATAAATTACTTATGATTTGAGATGGGTTTAATACTAGTCACAGCACAAAAAAATATTACCTTCCAAGCTTACCACATATTGCAGGTAGCAGAGACAAAAACTTTATCCTTATTAAGGGGCTATTTCACCATAACAATAAAATTTATTGGCCCATTTTTACCTGCCAGCTTCACTTCTTGTATACTGTAGTGTTCGTTTATGTAGCCACAACTTTGGCTGTGAAGCTCCATTGAAAAGGAATACTGATGAGGTCTTCCTTTTCCTTAGCTCAAGGACAGGCTCCTCACCACCTAGCCGATCCAGGAATTTGTGACAAGTCAGATTAGAAACCGTCATCTCAAAATAAGCAGAAGTTTTCTGCTGATTTCTGGAAAAATCTTTGAGATTTCACCAAACAAACCTTAATTTTGCTGTACTGCAGAGTAATATGCTAATGTCAACAATCAGAATGTAAAGCAAATATTTGTAGACTTTTTTCTGAAATAATTTGGGCAAACCAATATTATTTTTCTGCATCCCTTGATTATTGAAATTATTAAAAAGGCAGCAGAAGGTTAAGATTCAAATTTTATTGAGCATTGTGCTCACTAATACAGTTGACTTTGAACTCAAGAAGTTAGAAACTTTGCATCAGATGTCCTATGTTGTTTCTAAAAATAATTTCTATCTTACTGTATCTTGTATCTTATCTGATTTTTACCATATAAAAATTACCATTCTGTATTTGTGGTGGCTTAAATCTCTGTGCTGATTTAAAGACAATTAACAGGTGGCTGAGCCATAGTAAAGCCTTCATATGTTATAAAAGCAGGTTGTCCTATGAATACTATACGTTGAGTGAACACAGGAGAAATGTGAGATCGAAGTAATACAAGAGTAAAAGTAAAGATAAATAAAAATTAGCAATAAATAATGACTAATTAGTAAATTTAATAATATATAAAAAGAGTAAAGAAAGTAAATATAATGTCCTTAACGTGATGTTTGTACCACACTCTAAAAGCTCCAAATTGCACTGAAATCAAAATATGGTGTAAAAAATAATAATGTATTTAATGATAATAATATATTTGACAGTCCCCTTTCCATTCCTTTGGAAATGTTTGATACCATGATGAAATCAGAGAATCACAGAATCATTTAGGTTGGAAATAACCTCCAAGATCATGAAGTCCAACCTTTGACTGAACACCGCCATGTCAACTAAACCATAGCACCAAGTGCCATATCCAGTTGTTTCTTGAACACTTCCAGCAATGATGACTCCACCATCTCTCTGGGCATCCTGTTCCAATGCTTAACCACCCTTTCAGTGAAGAAATTCTTCCTGATGTCCAACCTGAACCTCCTCTGGTTCAACTTGAGGCCATTTCTTCTTCTCCTGTTGCTTGTTGCCTGGGATAAGAGGCCAGTCCCCACCTGGCTACAGCCTCCTTTCAGGCAGTTGGAGAGAGTGATAAGGTCTTCCCTGAACCTTCTTCTCTCCAGGCTAAACATCTCCAGCTCTGTCAGCCATTCCTCTTATGACTTACTCTTTGGAACCTTCACCAGCTTTGTTGTTCTTCTCTGGCACACTCCAGCACCTCAGTGTCTTTCTTTAAGGGAGGGGCCCAAAACTGGACACAGTACTCAAGGTGTGGCCTCACCAGTGCAATATCAAGATACATCAATAAATACATCAAGAAAATCTATGTCTGAATAAAATTTCCCTTGTATAAAGTTAAAACTTGTGACCTTCATGTGTACATATTTAGGAGAAAGAAAACACCTTCTTTTAGAAGTCTGTTACCCTGAGGCTTTTTAGGGTAGTGCATAGTCCTGTTAACCATTGGTGCACATATTCACATATTCATTCTGCTGCATGGGCCTCTGACACCCTGTGCAACACATAACCCCCACCTTAATACAAGTATTGTGAAAAATGCCTCTTTCAATCTTCTACAATGGAGTAAATTTCACACCAAAGTATAGAAAAATACCATGAAATACCATTTAGCAATTTCAGACTGAAAATTAGTTATGACTTAGCAAAATATCCCTTCTATGTGAATCACCATGCTTATCTTTCCTAGTTGAAAGGAATGCAGTCACTAACATACAGTCCTTTTTTTTCCTGTGTATTACTAAGTTCACCTCAAGACATAATCCTACAAACATTGTCCAGCATAGTTTTGCTGAAATTAATGTAGCTATTTATAACTGAAAGGACTCAAACTGGAGCTCTACTTATCAGCAGCAAAGAAAATTACTTTAATGGGATAATTTTGAGATTTTTCATCATTTATGATTTCTTTTTCATAACAGAGCCCTCTACCTACATTTTTTTGAACAGCAGACCCAATTTTCCCTATGGGATTTATCTGTCATAGAATCATAGAATCAACTGCATTGGAAAAGACCTCTGAGATCATCAAGTCCAACCCTTCATCCAACACTGCTGTGGTTAGTAGACCATGGCACTAAGTGCCACATCCAGTCTCATCTTAAAAATTTCCATGGACAGTGAATCCACCACCTCCCTGGGCAGCCCATTCCAATGCCTGATTACTCTCTTCGTAACAAATTTTTTCCTAATATTTAACCTAAACCTCCCCTGGCAGAGCTTAAAACTGTGCCCTCTTGTCCTACTGCTGGTTGCCTGGGAGAAGAGACTGACGCCCACCTGGCTACAACTTGCTTTCAGGGAGTTGTAGAGAGTGATGAGGTCTCCCCTGAACCTCCTCTTCTCCAGGCTAAACAAGCCCAGCTCCCTCAGCCTCTCCTCATAGGACTTGTGCTTGAGTCCCTTCACCAGCCTTGTTGCTTTTCTCTGGACCTGCTCCAGCACCTCAATATCCTTCCTGAACTGAAGGGCCCAGAACTGGACACAGTACTCCAGGTGTGGCCTCACCAGCGCTGAGTACAGGGGCAGAATCACTTCCCTGGTCCTGCTGTCCACACTGTTCCTGATCCAGGCCAGGATGCCATTGGCCTTCTTGGCCACCTGGGCACACTGCTGGCTCATGTTCAGCTTCCTGTCAATCCAAACTCCCAGGTCCCTTTCTGCCTGGCTGCTCTCCAGCCACTCTGTCCCCAGCCTGTAGTGCTGCATGGGGTTGTTGTGGCCAAAGTGGAGGACCCGGCACGTGTCTGCTGTTCTTTTACTTGGAGACTGTATTTTCATCCTTAGAGCTAGTGAGGCTACAGCAGGGCTAAAGGAGGAAAAAGAAATGCTATTAATGTTGTCCCTAATTTTATTTTGTAGTAGGGATAGTTGCTAAGGCACTGTCATGAGATGAAGAACATGGCTTGCATCTTAGTCACCCTTAACAAGTTTAAGCCCATGTATCTCACTCCACAGAGAAGAGAAAGAGCCTATGGCTCTTTAAACTGGATGGAGAATGCATTCTGTCTCACTGAGGCTGATGCAGAAATCCTGCATGGGATACCCAGGGAGTTGAAAACATTGTCCTGTGGGAGAAGTGGCTTAGTTTCTGGCTTGTGTGGGGTAAATAGCTCACTGGTTAGGGTTCCAACCAAGGAATGAGAAATCTTCAGAGCTCTGCTCTCAAGCCTATTTTAATTTTTCATGCAGTGATTATTTCATCTAAAATGCTAGGAAAAGTCAATTTGCTGGCCTTCTAGGAGAGTGTCATAACTACAGTTCTGGCATGCTTTCACTCCATTAATCTGTTTTGATACAAAGTCTTGTATTGAATGTGGAGAATTGCCCAGGAATACAGAGCCATGCCTGTCCCAGAGTGTCTAGGACATATTGGAATTCACCATTTTATCAATCTGGATATTACTAAATTCACCATTTTGACAATCTGGTGAGCCTTGAGAAAGGGCAAAAGAAGAAAAACAATGAGATCTGGAGAGCCTCTTTACTCTGCATGGGTTCACATTCCTGCCAAGCACCATACATTTCTATCTTTGGCTTTCAATAAACATAGTTATTTTAGGTTGTAATAGGATCAAGACAGTTCAGACTACTTCTCTAAGGTGGGAATGCACAGAGTATTTTTGTCTACTGGAATATCTCATGGAAGTATGTTGTGATGATATTTTCTTTTTATCAAAATTTGTCCTCCTTTGACCTTCCTTCATCTGAGTATAGCTGGTTTACACATTTTAAGACAGTTTTCTAACATGGAGTTTCATACCTGAATCTCTGAGAGGGAAAGAAAAGACATTATTTTATTACCTTGTGGCCATTTTAGTTCTCAGTGCTAGAATCTGTTATGGCAGAATTTCAATTGAGAGCAATAAGTTTTCATACTGAATACAATGTCTGTGGAATGTTTATTTGCCAGGAAAAAAATCTGAAATAATAATATTTTAGAAGAAATCACAAGGTTTTGATTATGCCTGATTTTGCTGTGTGCTGTCAGTAACATAACACATTTGCAAAAGTGTTTTTTGTAGAGTTCTGCCTTAATAAGTGAGGCTAAAGGATGATTTATAGCTTTAAGCTCTTTTCTTTTTTCCAACGGTATCATTTTGTGTAATGAAAGGACATTACCTCCCCCAGTCAATGTGGTTTCCATTGCTGTTGTATTGTATCTGTGGATACCTTGTGAATGAACAATTCCAAAGCAGCTACGGAGAATTTATTTGCTGATTATTCACCTGTTATTAAAGTGGTTCCAAATGAAGTGAAATGGCAGACACAGTTGCTCTTGGAAGCTCTGTCCAGCTATAAAAGGAATTCTGTGTGTTCTTTGCAGTGCTCAAGCAGCTTTACAGATGCGTCATATTTAATTAGATTAGTTTTAATTAGACTGCAGATGCAAAGTTGCATCTGTGAATCACTATTAGCCTTTTTTGAGGCACTTTCAGCCAATAACAAACCACCATCTAATTTGCATTAATTTAAATGGGTTAACATTTTGCTTGCTGGAATAATCACTATGGAAGAACATGTATAACTTAAAGATTAATGTGTTATTGTCCTGTGGCAGCATATGCAGAAAGTGAAGTAGCCTAAGAGACAATCATGCAAGGAAAGAAAAAAGGAAAGTGCTCTGGAGAATTAATTCACTCTTAAATAAATCTTTCTGACGTTCTATTTATACTTATTTAAATTCCTTTAGAGCTCTTACTTTCCAAGGCAATCTTTGCAAGCTTTGGACTTTATTGATTGCTCATCTACCATTAATGTTTATTTTCTTTATGATCTTTTTGTTTTTATTTCTTCATGCTTCACAGAGCCCATTTTCTTTTGTTGCCCCTCTCTTTCTGTTCCAAGCTTAACTCAGTTCTGAGGAGGTGGAGGATTAATTGTTCAGTACTGGTGATGCTACAGGTTTGAAAGAATTGTTTGTCAGCTGTTGAAGAGTTCTTATTAAGAGAGAGCAGAGCTGCTTCTTTAGTTAATGGCAGACTACTTGCAAGAGCAATTGGAAAGCTAGGACAGAAACCTCACTGGGCAGAAGTTATCAGGACCATGACCATTGATTTCAGCAGACTGACTTGTAATTCCAGAAGTGGTTATTTTTCTTAGGCTTAGTTATGGCATTCCCTTTTAACTTTAATTTCTCTTTCTGGCCAAACTTGAGGTTAGTCACTTCAAATCTAATTGTATTTATATAGAAACACAGCAAGAACTCTGCTATGTACTTCTAATTTTAAGATTTGATTATTTTTTTCAGCCTCTTTGATCAGTGACAGTGAAATTAATCCAATAAGAAGAAATAGGGTTTAATTAAATGACTTTAATAACTCTTGACAATGCACTTTTGACAATGAGGGGATGCAGTGGTTGTTAAATAGCAGTAAGAAAATGTGCTCATTAAGAGCAGCTGCTAAGGCTAGCTGTAAATACTGGAGCGAAATATTACTAAGTGAAAAATTTGTTTGGTAATAAAATGTATACCAGTCTCAGGAGAGGAACTCACAGGGTGTGGGGTTAGGTTGATTGCTCTCAAGATTTAGTGGCATTCTTTGCGATCCTTAAGTCTGCTGGCTGCCCATTTTTAAAGGCAAAATAATACTTTTCTCTGGCTATGCAATTGACAAATCATCCTTCAGAAAGCAATTCAAATATAAGAAGCAATGAACATGGAGTGGTGTCAACCAGAGGACTGTAGGTCAAAGCCTACAGCTTTAGAGTCAGACCCTGATGACTGTTTACTGCAGTAAAGTCAAGCAAGAATGTCTAGTAATTGATTTTCAGAGCTGGCATAAGGTTCTGTTTCCTGTCCTCTTCTCAGTGAGCAGAAGCAACTGTGACATTTCTACATTGAGTTTTCATTGTGCCTTACAGGAATGCTTGACTTAGTACAAAAAGTCTGACCTGGACGTACCTGTAGGATCAACCTGTGCTGAGCACAGTCAGTGTCAACAGGATGGAGGAAAGGATGCTCTTTCTGTGAATTGAGCCTGGACAATTAGATCCCATAAGGGATGAAAGTGCCTAGAACGTCTGATTTTCATTTGGGCAGCATAAGGCACAATTGACACCTACTGCAGATAATCAAAGATGGAGTCTGGTACTGAGAGAGGGGATTTATTTCCTTCTGTCATATCCAGGAAAAATGACTGACATCATTTGAGAAAACCTTGCACCCTGCATTTAGTATTACATGGCTGGCTTTCAGACTTAGCACAGGTGGGAGGCAAGGGGTCTCAGAACAATGAAAAGCCTCCAGGCTGGCTGTCCAGCAGCAAGCCAGATACAGGGATTTAAAATGGAAGTTTAGCACATGTCTCAGAGCAGCATACTGGTTCACCTGTCCGCTTAACATGGGGGAATGAAAATTCCCCTTTGAAGGACAGATGCCTACAGCCCTTCTTTTTGATGAATGGGGGGGTAGAACAAGGCTGGGTCTTCTGATACTAAACTGGTAGCACAGCTCACCACTCATAATATATATAATCTTTATATATTAATCTGATAGTTAGAGTGCTCTTGCAGGAAATGGAGATTTAGAATAAATTCCTTCATTCAGCCAGAAGCTCTAATGTATGACAGCACTTCTAACTCATGCTGCAGTCATGGCATTGTGTAGGAAATAATTCAAACTATAGGACAAAATGAGAGGGGAGAACAGATTTCTGGTTCCCATTATCAACACTGGTACATTTTAGAATCAGCAGCAATTACCAAATAGAATATAGAAGTTGATGAAAAGTCTTCTTAGTCATAGTTCTTCCTTTGTCCCTTGCAGAGTCACACCTTACGCTCTATGTCATTTTTTTAAAGGGTGATCAAAGTACTGGATAAAATTTTTAAGGAGAGTTGCTGTCTTAAGAGACAAACTGGTAGTAGTTGCTTTTGTTTGATAAGTCAACAAAAAAAGCATTGATACAAACTACTTGTATTAATACACACCGTACAAGAACATTTTGTGCTGTCCTTCAGGATGATATGGAACTACAAAACAGTCTTTTCCAGGCTTTTTTTTCAAATCCCCATCATTCCCTAAACTAAAACTATCAACTTAGAATTACAGCTGTAACACACTCATGGCCTAGCTGGATATAAGGCCTGACTAGAGCTCATGTAAACTAATTATTCAGGCTAATTAGCAGGAGGCTGAAGCACAACACAAAAGAAAACATATTCCAGCATGCTGAATTATTAACTTATAACATTGCTAGGTAGGCAAATTGAGAAGCACAGCAACAGTGAGAAGTGTGCTATATATGTGCCTTACAGAAGTAAAGACGAAGGAAGCGAGAAACAGTAGTATGTAGGAAATGTGGATTAAGGCTTCAAATGCAGTCTGCAGCTTTGTCTTTCGACAGACCTAAAGAGCTGCATCTATACATCAACCATATAACACTAATTTCAACATAGTAACATGAAATTACAGGCCTGAATACATAAATGTTGTGTTCTTGGTTCCTTCAGGAAACTGACCACTTTTCCAAGAAACACAGCTTCACTGGTCTTGTACGGGCAGCTTTTAATGCCTCCTAGCAGCAGTTTTAGCTTGACGAGCACTTTTAACTTCTTCCAGACTGAACAAGAAGTAAGACAAACTTATGCTTAGTATTTGCACAAAGCATTTTGGAGAGAATTTTGACCTTACCTCAATGGAACAAAATTTCAGCTTTTGTATTTATGGAGACAAGAAAAAAGCTATGGAGTTCTTGTTCTAAAAAGGACAGTCTTCCTTCTTAGGAAGCATGACTCCAGATTTGATTATATCTATTAATGAGGTCAAATGATGCTTTTAGACTGGTAGCTAATGTAAACCAAATCTATTTATCACTTTGGCAGTGGTTCCTGCAACAACGTTAATGATCATTACAGCATTTATAGTTAGCCAGTCAGGAATGGTGCTTTTTGTGCAAAATGGCAGAAGTTAGTAATCAATCATCATCATCCTCATCATGATTGTTCTGGTAAATGAGCTTCTGAAAAAGAAGAGCAACATGGCTATTAAACTTAATTGTACCTTGAAAATAGATTTTTTACTACAAAGGCCACTACTGATATGGGCTTGCAGCCTTGGTAGCTTCTTGCGGAATAAAGGAGTTTCAAAATACTAGGCAAGGGCCCAACCTATATTTAGATTCTTTGCTTGAGTCTTTTAAAATAAAACTGAATGCTTAAAAAGAGAAAGAAAGGTCAAAGCCTACTATTTTATTAAACAGCAGATGAAAACAACATTCTGTCTGAGTTGTATACAGTCTGTGAATAATCAAATTTCATTTTTCTTTATTAGCAGTGTGTCTAATAACATTCAGATTTATAGTATCTTCTAATACACACCATGGTGACAGCTGTGTGCTGATGGAACAGAAGAGGCATCTGCAAAAGCTGTTGTGCACATTTATACCAGGGGTGCTTTCTTGGCAAATGTGTCTTGGCAGGGAGGGAACAAAGGGATCTGTCTTTTGCGGTGCTTTTTGAGGCAGAGGTGAGGCTTGCCATAGGAACGGGTCTGTCTTTTCATCCCACGAGACTTAGTATAGCTGGGCTGCCAGTATCTGCTCTCTCATAATTTGCACAACTGCTATGAATATCCTGACCAGCATATCTGCTTAATAGATGGAGGTCATGAAAAGATTTTAGTTTGAATGCCTGGGGTAGGCCCGGGACCATTCGGTCCTTCAGTGGGCACCCCCCAGGCAGTCTGACAGACTGCTCTCTGCAGAACAGATCACCTTGCTGCCCTGGCCGACCAGGCATGCGTCATATAAAGGTGCAGCAGAGCCCACACCATCATGCCCCAAGTCTCACGAACTGGTGTCACGCCCTTTCCTGAGCTGAGCAGAGTGCGACATCAAGGATAGTGGTGCCTGCCAGGAATTCTCTTCCCTCATACCGCTGCACAACATTACTGATATACAATTTGAGGTCCCTTGGAAAAATGCATACATACAATCACAACCAGCCTTGCTTAGTCCCACTGTGGTGAGCAGAGCCAGCCAGAGGTGGAATAGCGCAGTCACAATTCCAGCACCCTACTCTGCTGCTTTCTATAACTGATATATGGTATGAACCCTTGCCTGTGTATGGTGTACCTGGTCGAGCGTTGCTGGCCGTGCATGAAGACCAGGATTACCTGGCAATCTTAGCATCTGCTTGCATTCAGATTTGAGAGAACACTGGACCAACAAAGTATATCCTATTTTTGGTCTCTGTCAACATGTGCATGGCTCATGCTAATTCTACCTACATCAATGGCACATAAGTATTTTAGGACCATTCTTGGTGTTACAGACACCCTACAAACAAAAATGATGAACCATGTGAGATCTTCCAGTCATTGTGACTAGGGATAGGGAGTTAATTCTCACACTGAAAGGTTCAGCATGAAAGTGCTTACAATACAACCATTTATGCAAAAAAAAAAATAGGCAAGACTATGTAACCCAAAGAATTATTGAATATACCACATTTTTAGTTGGGGCATTCCTTCTAAAAGCTGTCACCTGAAACACCAGAGTGAGCCATGGTTGAGATATGGTTTGTCTGGGATAAACTGCTAGTGCCTCAATAACAAAGTCAGCTTGGGCACTTCTTTTGGAGGGTCCTGGCAAAGAAGGTCACTTGGTTTTCTGTGTCCTTTGTTTCAGGGCCTAGTCTTAGCCATAATCTTGGCCACTGGTGAGATATGGAGCTGTCAGTCTGTGTCTGTGTTTCATCTAGAAAGAGGGTATTCATGTCCTAGGTGGAAAGGATCCTAGGAGGATCTTGTTGAAATGATAGAAGGGGTATTTAGCAAGGGCCATGCACAGGGGAATGTTAGGCAATGTGCTTGGACAGGCTGGACCTGGTAGTGTATAATATGCCTGGTACATTCTGGTAGGCTGATGGTTAGACAAGGGAATAGTTCTTGTGAGCAGTCAGTTAGACTGAAATGGGCACATGCCCACCACATAGGCTTGAGACCTTTCACTGAAAAGCCTCTCAGGCAAGGCTGTCATTTCATTTCATCTGTGTGCAACATCTGATCTGGTGAGGCATTTCTTCTGAGCCAGTGCCTGTAGGCACTACCCACTCACAAATGAATGCCTATTAATAATGATAATATTTAATGAAATAATCTTGTTCAGAGTTTTAGCTGTACATTTAAAATAAGAGATCAAGATATTTGGTTGGTTTCACTGAACATACACTATTGCCCAGCAAAAGCAATACACTTTTACAGATACATTACCGTCACAAAAAGAAATATGGCTTCTCATATGGGCAGCTGCTGCCTAGGTACTGCAGTTGGCCTAACACAATTCTATCTGGAAGAAGGAGATTGGTTTTGGTTTGCTCCTTGATTGTTTTTATCACTACTACGGCTAATTATCACTGATTGATTGATCACTACTACGGCTATCCAATTAATTTTTTAAATCATTCTGGACACTGAAGATATGAAAAAGGTCCCCAGCCTATGAAAAATTTGCTTTTCTCACTGTTTGTTATACTAAAGTATGCAAATGCTTCCTGTTGAGCTGATTTAAAAAAATGAAAAACACCAACAAAGGCTTTTATGTCTGAAAATATTAATCAATTTTAGAAATTAACTATTCCCAAAATTCTTAAATGCAAAATACATCTGTTTCTTTAATGAGTGGGTGGCACATATAATTCATATATATATTACATTCTGTGCTGTAGAAGAATCTTTTTAATCTGTCTTTACCTATTGGAGGGAAAAGAAACCAGGTTCATCACAGGCCTTTTTGAGAGCTGGATTAAAACAGAAATAAGAACCTGCTTAGCGTTCAAAGTTAATACTATGGCTCTACTGGGTTGTATAACGGATAGAGGCAAAAGATCAAGTCCTAAAGGGAAATTATGCCATACCTTTGCAAAGAGAAAGAATTTGATTATTTACAAAATAGAAGTAACTTACATTTTTACATTTGACCTTATTTCACATGGAGAGAAAGTGAATTTCACTGAGAATTTTACCAGATTTTTTTAATGAGGTGGGAAATTAAAATCTGAACTGGCAAAAAAGCTGAGGAACAGCAGACCTGTTTCAATAGGTTTATCAATTTGGTGTGTATGAAGAGGGAATTCTATTTATTCTGTTCTATCCCATACTTCAGTGTTTCATCCAAGTGTATGGATTCTGATTACAGTATTGCTGTCTGGATAATAAAATGGCAATCAGGAATCAGAAAAGAAAAAAGATTGTTTCTAAAGCTTTAAATAAGAAGCAGACACTGAGGTCAGGACAGAAGGAGGAGGAGGAGGTGCTCCATGTGCCTGAGTAGAGATTGCCCTGCAGCCCATGGAGGTCCCTGATGGAGCAGAGATCCACCTGCAGCCTGTGGAGGAGCCCACACCAGAGCAGGTGGATACCTGACGGAGGCTGCGGCCCCATGGGCTGGAGCAGGCTCCTGGCAGAAACCATGACCCCATGGGGAGTGAAGCCCACACTGGAGCAGGTTTGCTGGCAGGACTTGTGACCCCATGGGGGACCCACACTGGAGCATTCTGATCCTGAAGGACTGCACCCCATGGGAGTTACCCACACTGAAGCAGTTTGTGAAGAACTGTAGCCCATGGAAAGGACTCACATTGGAGAAGTGTGTGGAGGCCTGTCTCCCATGGAGGAACCCCACACTGAAGCAGCAGAAGGGTGTAAGGAGTCCTCCTCCAGGAGTGGGAAGGAGTGGCAGAGACAATGTGTGATGACCTGACCACAAACCCCATTCCTGTCCCCCTGCACCACTGAGGGGAAGGAGATGGAGAAAATCTGGAGTGAAATTGAGCCTAGGAAGAAGGGAAGAGTAGGGGGAAGGTATTTTAATATTTGGTTTTATTTCTCATTACCTTACTTGATTGGTAATAAATTAAGCTAATTTCCCCAAATTGAATCTGGTTTATGATGGTAATGGGTGGGTGATGTCTCCATGTCCTTCTTCAGCCAGGAGCCTTTGGTTTTATTTTTTCTCCCCTGCCCAGCTGAGAAGAGGAGGGATAGAGCAGCTTTGGTGGGCACCTAGGATCTAGCCAGGATCAATGCACCTCAGCAGCACAGCATGGCAAATGAAACAGCATGGCAAATGAAGTCTCTTTGTTTATGCTACAGATCTGTTGCAGTCCTTTTCAACAGCATCACTCTTTTGTATGAAACATCTATGCAGAAAATCTGAAAGTAGTCCTCTGACCTTGCTGCTTGGGAAGAAGCAGAGTGAAGCAGGTACCCTAAGGGCTGAGCAAGGCTCCTGGCACTGCAGCAGCTGAGGTGCGAGTGAGATGTGTCGGAAAGATTACAGCCTTGAGGGGCTTGATGCAAGGATATAGGGCACCTCTGATGAATGTGTGGTTCTGGTGCCACTCACGGCACACAAAGCTAATGTGCTGGAGGGGTTCCTTCTGGGTTTGAGTTTGTATTGCCTCTGTGCTATGAGGGCCCACACACTGTGCATGCACCAAGGTGGTGCTTGAGGTGCTTCGTCTGGTGAGATCCAAGGTTGCCACTGCACCCAAGCTTCTCTCTGGTGCCCTAGCTTGCACTGTGCACATGGCATCCTCCAGCTCTTAGCTCCCTGTACTTGTGTGCTTGCCTAGGAGCTGCAGTTGACATGAACTTTGCTGCTCCAATGCTCCCACAGTGTTTTCTGAGTTCTAACCAAAGTAATTTTATTCTGTATATATGAACATCTGCATCTGTGCTGTTCAGATATTACTACCTACCTCCTTTCTAAGACACTTTGTGGTCTACTATAAAAATTACTATGTATGAGCCATTTTTATTTGAGACCTTTTAAATGAATAATAAATCTTAGACAGAAATAAAACTGGTTCTTACTTTCAGTGGGAACTTAGTGTATTACTCCAATGGTTGTTATCTTTTAATAGTAGCTGTTCTCCTTTAATTCCTAAGTCATCATGTCATAGCATCCTGTGTTAAGATTGTGTATATTAACAGAACATTGGCAAACAGACAGATAGAGTTTCTATAAGTTCATCTTGTCAGAATTCACAAACTGGGTCCTTTTTTAAAGGATTTTATTCCTGCATAAAGATGTGTCAAATTAGCTCTTACTTCCTAGGCAGTGGAGTTTGTACCTTGTGTGGGAATTTATAACATTCACATGTACTGTGAATGACTAATTCTAGTATGCAAGAAATGTGATTCCACTTTTGAAAATTGAAATACAACCCTGACTCTCATAATTGCAGGGTGAACCTTGAAAATCTGACACAAATAACATCTCCAAATGTTCAAAAACTGAAAAAGAATTTAAGACCAGTGTTCATTGCATACAGTGAAATCAAAGATATATAGGCAAGAAAGAATACACAAGAAAATCAAACATATATAGGCATAATTGATTCTTCCCATCAATTTCATTACTTTTGAGGCATATTCTCTTGATTTGTGGAATTGATATGACTTGAGTATTTTGTCCCTTTGAAAATTACAGTCCCATATCAGACAATTTTTAACTGTTTTTTTTTCTACAGTCTATCAATTGAAGTTTGAAATGCAATATATTGTGTATGCCAAAAGAAAAGTGAAAGGTGTTTTAACCACAAAATAAAATTCCACATGATAGAAAGCAGTCATTTCAGACTTCTACAGATTTGTTTGTCAGAGTTGAATATTAGCCTTATGGATTATTTTGTCCCTTCTCTAGAAAGTATTTGGCCTCAGCTGGTGTTGGTACATAGGGTTTTTGGAAAGTCTTCAGCAAACCTGTCTGGCTTCCAGGTCTGGTTGGAGGCTCCAGCTTTCTTCATCTTTCCCAGATGCTCAGTGCGCCCAGCACTGTCTCTGGCAATTATCTAGATCCTGAATTCACTTATTTTATTTTAAAAGCTTTATGGCAGCAGATATATGAACTGATAAGAATCATTAGTCTAAAATTATTATCTACTGGATTAGAAATCATCTTTCACCAAAGCCAGTCCTTTCCCTACCCTGTTTTCTGTCTTAAGTGACCTAGAGGTTTTGCTGGAAAGGAAAAGCTGTTTTATTTGTCACACTGGCCAGCATTACAGTCATTCCCAAAGGATATGCTGTGCATCAGGAAGTTAGGCTTCTGGTTCTTCCTCTGGGCAGTTGCATGCCAAGTGGGATATATTGTTTTTCACAGAGCGAAATGGAAGAAAAGGCTTTTTTCCTTTGGCCTCTGTGAAAGATGCTATACCCCACGGGTATATTTGCTAGAGGAAGTGGGAGGCAGGAGCAGGCAGGAGGGCTGAGAGCTGTGATAGGGTGAAAGGAGAGCTGGCATCCCCGCAGAAGCATGGCACTGCTGGGAAGGACAACCAGGTGCCAGAGATCACAGGAGGGACCTTCCTGAGGAGCCTGTGGCCAGCAAGGAAGTTGTGCACTGATGGTTGAGCTGATAACGAGCCCAAGAGAGCAGCCCAAACTAACAGTGACACAGCCATCAGAGGCTAGGGGTGTGTTAACACTCCTTTGCTCGTATTCTGTTTAATTTTGATTAGTGGGAGGGCATGTGCAAGTTAACAGAGGAGCTATTTTCATTTTAGTATTTATACAGATGAAACCTGACATTTAAGCTTGAAGGCCTTTGCGATCTCTCTGAGGTAATTCCTTCAAGGAGACAACTCAGCAGCTTCACTTCCTCTTTCAGGCTGCATCACCATCCTATCTCATCTGGAAACTCCCCTGTCTTGCTTTCTCTTGCTTTCTCCCCCATGTGTCTCAAGAGATAATGGGCAGAGGAGCTGATGATACTGAGCAGTGAGGAGCTGGAGGAGAGGGGGAGCGAAACACATTGGGAAGAAGGAGAGAGAGAGAGAGGGAGAGAGAGAGAGAGAGAGAGAGAGAGACCAACAAGGCAAGTTGTTGGGTAGCTGTGTTTTACTGTAACAGAGAACATATCATATGCCCTAAAAGATTAATTAATACCAGCAGTAATAAACATAAATGACCTGCAAATTACAATAGTAGATGTGGTTTTGCTTTCAGGTAAATATCTTAGTCATTTTATGCATTTTGACTTCCAGCTTTATGAGCATACAATAGGTGCATCATATTCTCAAACAGCCCAAGCACCTCGACTAAATTTGTAGCCATATCGAGGATTATTGCTAAATTCAGTGTCAGTTGACTTGCAAAGAGTAGAATGTTCAGGCATATGAAGTTTTGATAATTTTGCATAATAATGTCTAAGAAAGAAGCTATAGGCAGGAGTATATTCAGTAAGTGAACCCATCTGATCAGTGCACTTTCACGGACTGTTTTGCATGTGGGGAACTTTCACTGCCAGAACACACATCTCTTAGCTCAGTTAAGGCTTCAGTAACTTCCATAAACTATTCATAGAGATAGCCTTATGCAACTGCACATGCTCAAAAAAATAAAGGGGAGGAGATGTCAGCATGAGAGCATTCATTAAGTTATTTAGTAATGGTTCTTTCTAGTGATGGGTCAAAGGTAGCATCATTAAGCACATAAAAAATTTGCAGTAAATATAAGAAAGTAAAAATAATATTTTGCAAACATGCTATTGAAACAAGAGGTCACACATAAGAGTGTATGGGGTGGAAATGTAGCTGTATAAGCCCGAAGGCTAGTATTTAAATCATCAGTATATGTAAGTATGTATTTTCAGTTTCTCTTTTCCTCTTTCACAACTTATTTTACCATGTATCAGCTTTTTCTTTTCTTTACATTGATCATCTTTGTATGCCTTCTGCTCTGATAGTGGTATCCATTACCTGGGTCCTTACTCTCAATACATTTTCTTTAAGTAATTTCTAATGAATGTCAAATTGATTCCCAGAACTTGGTCCCTGGGGAATTTCTGTATAGACTGTTTTAACATGGCTATATATGGAGTTTGCTTCCTGATTAGAAGCTGAAAGTGCAAAAAAGCTAAGATCAAACTATGGTTTAATAAATTAAAACTGCCAATGCTCCCATGTTCAGGCTACCGGAACTTTAGATTATGGCAATGCGCCTCACATACAGCTATTTGGCAGTTGCATTTTTCTGTTAAACATCATGCCTTCTCTCTGAAATATAGATTATTAATATTTATCAATTCCTAAGTGCCATGTGACTCCTTTGCAGAATAATATGGAAGCTGCCATCATCTGATAGTCCTTTGCTGTCAGAGTTTAAATGGGAATGCTTAATTGCTTGATTGGGAGTGTCAGTGAACAGTATTTTTGGTATGGAAGTCTTCACTTTTTCATTCAGGTTTTTAGTTCTTCATTGACCTTCCCTCTATTTGGGTTCTAAGTTAGTAAAGATACCTCTGGCATCGCACACAGAAAGGGAAGAAAATCATTAGGATTAAGGACTCTGTTCTGTTTCACAGACTGTAGCACTTTGATGGTGTTACACTATTTTGTGACTTCCCCCTTACAGTCTTTCCTCTGCAGTCAAATGGCCTCCAAGGCATTTGATAATTTTAGATCGTCTAATGGGAATGCCAGTTTTAGACCCAAGGCGTGTACCTCTCCAAGTATCATTTGTAAGGCCAAGTAAGGATAGCTTTATATAAAGGACAAAATTTGTGGCTTTAAAATTGAATAACTCAATAACACATCCTTTCCTTTGAATCTAGCATGTTCAGTGGAACAAGATTTAATGACAGGTTGGGACACAAGCCAAACTTAGTACAGCTCAGTAGAAGCAAGTCAGTGAAATGAAGCAGTTGGTTCTGAGGACCCGGCTCCACACTGCAAAGTTTGTGGGGCAGTGCTTCGGTTTAGGTTTGCTGCCATGGGCCAGTTTCCTTTTGCAGTTGGAGCACTGTTAGCTGAGCTCTGGGAGCGTATATTTCCACTCACTCCATTTTGCCCTCCCAGATTGCTGCAGAACATGAGTACAAGCATAGTGTATGGGTATGGTCTGGAGATATGCCTTGTAAATGCACGCCCAAACTAAAATTATAATCCAAGTGCATCACAGCTGCTGTATTTGTGAACTGTATGAAATGCATCAAATAACCCACATTATGCACACAACTCTGGCTGGCATTAGTGGAAGGAAGCAACAGAGAGGGATGAGATAGCTCACATCTCCTTTAGCTGCATCCATGTTTGACTGTTGTTCATCATGAGTGAATTATGCAAAATTGGTACCCAAAATGTCTCGATTATCAACACAGTCCTAGAGCTTACTCTCTTCAGTGCCCTGCTATTGCTCAGGAGCAAGCCATGTGCTTCGTTTTTTCTACGCACTCCTTTTACAAATAGGCTTCATTCCTGCATTTCAGAGTAAAGTCCTAGAGCATACTCTGGATTGGATCAATAAGACTAATTCAAGACCTTATTTACTAACTGCTACTGAGCAGATCCCCTCCTATGGATTTATCTTTAAGAGCTTTGTAGAATCTCCAAATAATGTAGCGATTCATGATAGATTCTTCAAAATAAGTATTCTGTATTTTCCCACAGGATTAGAACAAAGAAAATAGCACTGGAACACCAGTAAGTTTACACACATATTAATTATCCTTAAACCAATAGCTTTTCCTTGGTTGCATAGGTAAGTATTGCTTGTTTCAAAGCACCCCCTTGTGCAAGCACCAGGTAAGACAAGTTGTACAAGAAGCTTCTCTGGCTCCCTGACACCTTGGTCCCTGGGACATGATCTGCATTTTCCATGTCACCCACCCTGCTTTGTCTGCCACAGAGGCCTTTTCTTCAATAGTTCATGTCCAAAGACCTCCTGAGGTTTCAAACTGCGCTACTGAACCTGATCAAACTGGTATAATACAGTTGGAGGTAGTCTTCAAACTGTAGGTTTCCATTGTTGTTCATTTAAACACTGGAAAAATTAAATTCTTTGAAAATCTTGTATAAGCATAGGTAAAGTCCAACTGGAATTAACCAATATGAATCTTCAAAATGAGCCACTGTGCATAACACAAGAAAGTTCATATACTGTTGATAAGATTTTTGCAGATACTAGTCACAGTTGAGAAATAGGGTTAAAAATTAAAGTCTGCAAACAAGTCTTCCAAAGTGGCTAGTGGTTTCAGTCATTTCATTCTGGTCTGTCCACCTTGAGATGACTTCATAGAAAAATATCTTTTAAAACCTTGGCTTTTTCCGGAGTTCAAGTTCATCTGGCAGTGTCATAAATTGTGGAGCACAGATATGAAAACTCTCAAAGTCTTTAGTAATTTTGGAAAATCTTGTCCATATTATGTAAAATGATTAACATTTAAAAGTATTTATATCATGCTTTCAAAAGGAAACAAACATCATTCGAAAACCAGTCATAACTGTGTTTCACTTGTCTTAAATCTAATATTTCCATCCATTGATTGGGCAATCCCTGCCAGTGGCAATGTTCAGATGAGCCGTTTTCTGACACAAATAGTACACTTTTATTGGGAAGAACAGTGCATTCCTTTTTGCTTTTTCAAACTTGAATTTTGAAGTGGTTTTGTAAATGTTGATGTTTTGTGTTACCCCATTCTTTTTCCTTCAGTGCTTATGCTTAGTTTAATAAAAAAAGAAAGCATATTTCCTCTGAAGAGATAAGTAGGGATTTCTGCATAATTCTTGGTGTTTCAGATATTAATTTGATGATCATTTAATTGCATCACAAGAGCTATTGGGTGAAATTAAATTACAAACAGATGAAAGCAGACAATGTATTATAAAAAAAGAAGCTGAGGTATCTGCAAGTGTTTCAAATGCTCCCCAAGGCACCCTACATTGTTCATGCTCCAGAAAATGACGGCAGCAGTGCCAGAACACAACTTGACACAAGACTTTCAGCATAAAGGCACCTGACTTCACTGCCTACACAGGCTTTTTCATCTGTTTGATGCATATGTATATATCCTATTAACGCCCACATTCCCTGTCTCCTCAACCCATTGGTTCTCACAGTTTACCCACACTTGATGTGTCCCTCTTCTCTTTCCTCACACCGTGCCATCCTGCTGACACAACACCATCCCATACTCTTATTGCTCCCCATATTCATGCCTAAGGCACTGCTGACAAGTAAGCGAAACAAAAAGCTGATAAATTTGGGCACATCATTCATTTCGTATTGGCATAACTCCTGTGGATTAGCTTAGATACAGTGTTATGTAAATACTGTTTTAGATGCTGGGTGTCTAACAGACAAAGTACACACATAAAGTTTAGAATTTGAGTAGATCATACAGTGCCTGTAAAAGGTGATGATTTTACATTTGTACATGCTGGATGAAAAAAAAATTGGAAGAGTCAGTTGTGCTAAAAAGTGTTACTACATCAGATTTGAAGACAAAGTGAAATATTAATGCATGAAGTACAGATTTTAAGTTGTGATAAGTGCAGATGTGATGCAACTTTAACTGCAGAATTGCTACTGCTGAGTTCATAAAATACATCCCATAAACAGTTGTTAATCTGTTCACTGTTTGTCTCAACATTCATTTGTTTAGTAATCAGTTCTCATTTGTTCTACATATGGTAGAGCTTCTCTTTTATAGCAGCTGCATTTAATGAACAGTTGGAGGCACAAATGTATTACAGAAATTATTGTTTAACTATTCTCCTGCATTATTTTTGTATCTGTCACTGAGGACATTTCAATAAAAGAAAAAAGTCCTTAAATATAGAGCAAGGAAGGTGTAGGTGCTCTGTTGTCTTCCTGAACTGGTAATTTGTAGTGGAAATTCCAGTGACAATGCTTCGCACTCTGCTTAGCTCCTTTAGGCAGTTAATTTTCTCTATTTATAATGTCCATTCCCTTTTGTGATTCATTGACGTCAACATGTCAAATTCGATTCACTCTTCAGCTTTGCTCTGTATCATATTAGAGACCTTTAGGTAATGCACTGAGTGAATATCTTGCAGACCTGATAGGCTGAGTGCATTTCAAGATTTTTAGGAAATGATAATTTACTGGATTTAAAGTTTTGTCAGGTATTCTGGTTAAATGTGGGTATCAGTGGTCATTAAAACTGATTTGTATGAAGATAATTACCTTCTGGAGTACTTGTGTTTAAGTGTCATCTTAATTCCTTTTTTTCCAAAAATTCTGATCTTTAACAAGACCATTTTATCCTGGTAAGTGTTCTCTGTTATTTATTCATGCTTCAGCCATGGCCTGCATCCTGGACTGGATGAAAAAACACAACACAGGCTTTTGTTTATAGGAAAGTGTAGGTGAGAACATAGCTATGTGCTGAAACTTTGCTAGCATTAAGGGCATGATGACGAATATGGCAAATACCCTTGTATTGGACAGTCCTTTGTCCTTGGTCAGTCTTCACTTGACCTGCAGCTGTTTCAAGGAGTCTGCGAGTCTGTCAAGTGCAGCAGTGAGCAGAGGCTGTTCATTAGAACTGACTGCTTGGATCAGATGCCATTTCATTCCAGAAAAAGGAGATTTCCAGTGAGTTCCACCCAATTCAGACACAATGCCAGGTGGGTTGGGGAGATGATTAAAGAAAGAAACAAGTAATTACCTAACATTTTACAGATTGCACAGTGTAAATATTTTGGATATACTGTTTTCAGATGGTTGATGAATCAAAATAGCTGCGAGTTTGATATGTGTCACCAGACATGCAAATAGATAGATGTGTTAAATTGGCATTTTATGTGCAAATGCTCAGCTGGGAGAAATATATAAATGATGGCAGGATGTTTTAGAAAGGATCTCAGGTATTTCTGCAAGGCATTTTCCTGGAAGAAGGCTTATCTGTGAAAGAAATGTGTTTTTTTCTAAATTTAACCCTACTAACAGTTTTCCACCTTCTTTTTGTGTGTGTGTCTTCTTCTCTTCTAGTGCCACCTTGGGCCTTAATAGCCATAGCCATAGTTGCAGTCCTATTAATCCTCACCTGCTGCTTTTGTCTCTGTAAGAAATGCTTGTTCAAAAAGAAGAACAAGAAGAAGGGAAAGGAGAAGGGAGGGAAGAATGCTATTAACATGAAAGATGTTAAAGATTTAGGGAAAACCATGAAAGACCAGGTAAAGTACCTCTCCTCAAACTTTTGGGTTGTATTTGAAAGTTTCTGTTTTATGTGTCTAGAAAAAGTTGTGCTTGTTGTCTAAGTAGTGGCTTTGTGAAGAGGGGACTGACTGACAGCATCTTCCTGGTGGTATCACAACAGATGAACCTGGGTGTGGCATTTCTGATGAAGCAGTGAGCAAATTTCCCTGCTCTGCTGAAAAAAACATGAGCAGGCATATAATGACTCTTCTGGAATGGGCAAGTTTATCAAAGGTATCCTGCAAAATGAAGCAAATGTGTGCAATTTTCACTACAGTGACTTTGCCCAGGACCTAGTACAGTGTTTGTATATCTTACTAACAGTATTTCTGAGCTTACATGAGTAGCTTTGAACTCTAAATATCTTTTTACATCTGAGAAGGAAACAATACCATAGAAAAAAAAAATGAGAGTCATAGAAGGAAGGGAAAACAACCAAGAAGGAAAAGCACAGGGACATTCAACAGAGTGATGTTTGGAGAATTCATTTTTTACTAGAGACGAGTAAACAGAGGAGTAAGGTAAAGGAAACAGGCCATGCTTAGATCTGTAAGTCAACTGACTAACATGGACAAGAAGATTAGTATAATGCCCTTTGAGAACAGCATCATTTTCATAAGGGCAGAAAAACTTGTCCTTCAGATCTACTTCGTTCAAGAGAAGCAGAAGGTTGCAGGACCTAATACTGAGGGTTGCAGACTTGACTAATATGTTCCTGAAAGAAAATAAAGCTTTCTCTTGACAGGGTTTTAGTATTGCCCTTCCCGGAGCAAACTGTTGGAAATAAGTAGCAGAATAAGGAAATAAATGTGAAGTATATATTTGTCCTCACAGCTTACAGATTTCCTAAGCTAAGAAGACAAAGGGCTATATTTTTCAAACAAGAAATGCTGAAGAAATTTAGAGAATTGCTTTGCAAACCCTTGTAAGTAGGAGCCAATAACTGTAAAGATATTGCATGGTCAAATCTGTGCTCCCAGGACTTCTGGTGAAGTTGAGCTAAAGCAGTGCAGGAGCGATTACCCAGCCAAAAAGAGAGGATAAAAGCGTGGTCAGGAATAAGATAAGCAGTTCCATCCACAAGTTGGGATCTATTGTAGAAGAAAGCTGGGCTGAAGGCAGGTTGATTAGACATACAAGTCAAAGCTGGGAACTTGAGGACTAGGGCCAGCTGATCAAGGACAAGATCCAAGAAGAGAAGCTTAGAGCACAGTAGCTAAAGAGGCCCATGGAGCAGTCTACAACAAGTTGTGAAATGCCATGTTCAGTGATGGAACAGCCACCAGTGTGGCTCATCAGTCAGTCTTAAGAGTCCTGGAACAGGTTAGCATTCTCCAGGCATGTAGTATGTAGTAGGAGCAGAGCAAAATCAGGAGAGTAGATGAGGAAGCCTTACAAGCCTGATGACTGGCTGCAGCTGAATCACGAGTAGAGTCAGAAAGGATCTCAGATAAGGGGAGGAAAATAATGGATAAGTTTCAAAGGTGTATAGAGCTATCAGAACTCTTCCCAGGTTCAGTTATGAGACAGGAGGACAAAGAGTAGACATGGAGACCCTTGCATCTTCATTGCAAGTGAAGTATTTCAGGTAGTGCCCTGGTGTGCAGTTTCAACCTTGGTTCCTCCTGGAGAGAAGATGCTTCGTGTGCCACACGGGTATACTTGAGTGTGTGACATCAGCACAAGACAAATTCACACCTGAAAACAACCTCCTCAGTACACAAAATCACTAATGTAGATGGAGCTATTCCACAGTTAAAAAGATTAGCAAGGCTGAGCTCAAAAACCATGCAGAAATTTTGAGTTCTCCTTTGAAGAAGGTATTATGCTGGGATTCTTTTCTCCATATTATGAACGTGAAATGAATTCCTTATCTTAAAGCCCTTTAATTTAGCATTCATAGATTCCCTGTATTTGATTTATAGACTTTGTTCTGAGATATTTAGTAATTGTGAGATATTTACCCCTCAACAATGCATGGAAAATCAGATCACCACTTGTTGGTTCTACTGTTAGCCAACTCCTCCAATTGAACCAAGAATAATTTGGAAGAAATGCTTCGATTATGCTTGTGAAAAAATCACTTGAGAACTTCGTTATGTTCTGCTAATGATAACAAACCTACTTTTTCATAGGACAAATAATGTGTAATTTGTTGATTGATATTTGGAATATGTGGAATTTGTTCCATATCGTGAGGTCATTGTTGTAGTTATAATATATTAAGTGTTTTTAATTATATTCATTAGCACCTGGATAAATGACCATGGACTCTTGGAAAATAAGTATTTTACATGGAAAATTACATGATGTAATTAATACTGAGTTCCATTTGCTTTTTTTCATGGGAAAATTTGATAAAAAGCTGAATTCTGTGTCTCTTGTCTACAAAGAGAGCTCAAACTTTGCAGTGTTGCACAGATAGGTATTTTAAGATGATTCCATTCAAAATACTCTGTATAGTTATTCAAACCTACTTCTGCTGAGACATTTTGGGATTTAACTAATATAATTTGTTTTGAACAGTCAAACTTGAGGAGGTTAGATTCTCAGTTGATGCAAAAGTCAGACCTTTTTAATAAGTAGTTCACCAGCTCTCCAGCCAACTCTCTTCATTGTCTGAGATTTCAAAACCAGACTTCTTAAATTAACACCTCAAATTCATTCCTAGCAGTCTGACAGTATACATATTTTGAGTCCTTGGTGTTCAGTAACTTTTACCAACTTAATTCTTAAAGCAACATTTTGGCTGTCATTTTTTGTCTGTATGATGGATTTTTTATTCTAAGTTAACTTATCAGTGCAAGTTTTAATATACCTGGCTGAACTCAATGCAATGCTAAATGTAGCATATTTCAATTAAGAGAATTGAAGCACTTTAAAGGCTCTGGTATAAAATAGAAAGTGGAATATTAAGAATGTCTTTTAGCGATTCAAAGCAGCAAATTGTTAAAAAAAGTAATTGAAGACCAGGATGTAAATCTAATGCCATTAAAAAAGGCAGTGTACAGTACCAAATATCTGAAATGTTGTCAAAACCCAAAAAACTTACTTCAGTCATTGTTAGGCCTGAACCTGGAAGTGCTCATTACCTTCTGCCTTCAGCTAAGAGTGCATAATAACAGTTGATAAGCACTTGGCATCTTGCAGGATCCTAGTTCCCCTGGGACACAAAGTTGAAAGGGAGTGCCATTTGGTAAATTGCAAGCATCAGATCCTGAAAATATAATTTTTTTCTTAATCTGGATTTGTTTGTCAAAGAGAACATGCTGGCCTGCACATCCATGCCAAATCATTATAGACCCATGTAGCTTGACATAATTAATGATCTTTTTGACATACAGGTTCAGTCAGCTCAAAAGTCACACATGATTGATAGATATTACAGAAAGGGGGGAAAAATTTGGTCTCTGTTAGAATATTTGTGCTTCAAAACATCCACTGCCCTGAACACAACTTCAAATGAGAAATTGTTTTCATGTGAAGATTATGAACAAATGTAGCTGACATAGAGTGGGAGATGAGTTTAAAATAGGGTTAGGTTTTCAGTCTTGAGACACATTTCCATTCCAAGCAAGGCTAATTTTTTCAAGTAGAGTATATAACTACGCCAAGGGCCAATGGGAGGATTAGATTCCTTCTAGGGGAGGCAAATTGTTAGTGAATGTACTGCTATAAAAAGGTCATTTCTCCATGTTTTTTACTAATGTTTGTGTGTGGATGTTTTAATTTTTATTTCTTCCTCCTATGTCCTCCTTGTCTGTGTTTGTGTCTCATGACTGTTCTGGATTGTCACTTGCGGTAGGTTTATTTTGATATTTGGACGCACCTAGTCTAAAGCTCTCATAGTCTTCTGACAGCTCTGTCTCCTTAGCAGAGATGTGTATGTAGTAGCTTTGATACAAACATCAAAAGGCTGAACTAAATTGATTGGGCATTTTTTGGTGGGGTATGTATTTGGGGGAAGGCTAGAGGAGGGTGAAAGAAAAGAGGTTGTCATTCTTACTATGGTCAAAATATTAAGTCAAACTGTACTAGAAAGCTCAAGTTTAAAATTGATCGGCACATAAAAATAACTTGCTAATTTTATTTCCTTTTTGTATAAATGTCACCATATCAAAAGTAGACAAAAGCAGTGTGCATTTTTAATGTCTTAGTTTCTAAGTGTTGCTAAAATAATTGCTATCTCACAAAACTTGCTCTGGGTTCTCACATCATCTCAGTACAGTGCCCACGCAGTAAGTTCTTAGTGTTCCATACCAATCTCTTTTGAGTGGTCTTATTACAGATTTCTGTTGGTGCAACCTAATGACAACTGGCACTAATGTTTTTGTGAGATCTTCCCATCACAGTTTTCATCTTTAGAACTTTCCAATCTCTACTAATGCCCCTGGTGGCTCCCACTATTCTTTTCTTTAGGGGTAAAAAAAATAAGCCCCTGAACACTCAGCTCCAGAGTCACTAAAATAGCTGCTGATTTATTTGGTCTGAATTTAATACATTGGTGCAGCAAAATTCTTGCTTTAGCTCAGCCTTTGGGCTAAGGAAAGGAATAGACATAATGATTTTAGTCATGAACAGCCGCACTGAGAACTTACTAAAATTTAGCCCTGTTGCTTGAAGAATAATTGTTGTTCTCTGAACATTTTATTAGGTCACAAAGCATTTGTGGAAAAGGAGATTTAATAGCTCAGACCCTTTCTCATTGCATCAGGCTAAAACACTGTCACTAGTGCAAGATTTTTGGCTTACAATGAGTGTATCTGTTAGGGGAAATAGGAGATTTGGGATTAGGTATATGTACTACAGCCTGGAATATGAGGAGTATATTCTTAGCTCTGTTACTGACTTACTGTGGCCTTCAGTCAGCAATATGACTTCTCTGTATGTTTGTTTTTCCTTTACATAGGCCTTTTTTTTATATCAAAGTTATGTACTAACTTAATCAGAATATTCTGATTAATGTTCCTCTATTAATAGCAGGTGTTATAAAGTGATATGACCATGAGAACTGCAATTGTACCTAATCTAACTTCAACATATAATGATTTTCTAAGACCAATTCACCCTATGATTCTAGCTGTTGATCCGCAAACACCCTTGCCCTCATGGAGACAAAACGCTGAAGGAACAAACTTGTTAATGTTAGGTGCCTGAGATATTTCAAAGTAGTGTGCATTTACCCACCAGCATGAAGATGATAGCCAAACTTAAGTCTGTAGAATCCACACTGACATCTAGAGAGCCTGGATTTCTCTTGAATGAACTCAAGCCTTTATTGCCAGAAATAATCCAAGAGGATCTTTCTAAGGATCAGGAGCTCTGTTGCTGGCAGTGGTCTTTTCTTCTGCAATATTTACTTGTCTGCTTGTTTGTTTTCCCAGTTGAATGCCTAGAGAATAGTGAGTGTATTTGTTCCACAGCACCACCTGTCTTGGTATCAGCATGCCCGTTCCCATTTATTGGCATCTTCAGCCCATGCTGGCATTAATGCTCGCTGTGGCTCGTCCACAATGCAATGACACATCCTAATTCACACTCAGAAAGACAATGTGTGCTGCAGAGCCACTACAGTATAGAAAGTTAGTTAGAAACAATGGAGACAAGTATATATACTGTGGCAGTCAAAATTAATTGACTGAGTCCCATTTTACATTAATTCAATCTCAGGCTTGACCAATTGTCCTGCTTTTTCTCCTGACTCAGAAGACAACTGTGCAGTATGCATAAAACTTCCTGAAAAATGTGAAAATAACATGTTTATGAATATAAAATGTTATAGATGAGCATTTGTGTACTGTAAACAGGTTTTCTCTAAAACTCTTTTGAAACTTAGATTTATATTAGACTTCAGAAACCTGAAAATATGGAAGCAATAGCTGTGAGATGCAAGGCTGGGCTTATTTGCATTCCTGTCTCATCCTCTCAGTCACTTCCAAGAAAACACAGGAGCTTGCTTTGCGTGCCTCCTGAGTTTGTTTTTCCTCCTTTATTTAACTCTTTTTTTCTGTAAAGTAATTAATTTATTACTTCTGTTGTAACCTATTGTACTATTCGGATTACATGAAGAAACAGATCCTGCTTATTTTCTTACATGTCTTGTTTCTATACTGAAGGTCTGAAGGAAGCTTCCATTGTCAAGGACGTTTCTTGTGTTCTCTAACAGCCCAAATTTTGAGTTCTTTATTCAAGACCAGGGTCTTCGGGGTCCTAATGAGTAGTGTCTAGGAAATATGCAATTAGTCCCTAAATTAAGTGATTTGAATCCCGCTCTTGAGACATTTTCCTATATCCACAGGCTGCATGGAGAGCTAAACTCCTACGCTAAGTGTCTGAAGTTAGTGGGTATGCATTACCTACAACAGGAACAGCAGTTCAAATCAATGAGGAATACATTTCAAATGTATATGTACACATTTTTTAATGAGGTATAAATTTAAAAAAATAAAATTCAAAGTTAAATACTTGGGAATATTTAATAATAAATGAATAATAAATATTGTCATGGTTTTAAATCCCAAAATCCAATTCCTGATTCCTAGCCCCCTCCCACATCTCAACCCAATGTGAGATGGGTTTTCCAGACAAAAACACAAGACTCAACGTGGGGGGAAGGGAATTATATTACAGTGACTGTACACATAAATAAATAGTATAATACATTACATACAATCTTAACTCTATCTCTACCAGGACAATAATATTTACAATGGGCCAAATCTCTTCTCCCTCCAAATAAAAGTCCAGGAGAGAAGAAGAAGAAAAGACCCCTTCCAGTCTCTGAGCAGCAGGTCTCTCTAGAGCAGGAGGCTCTCTGTGTCTTTCATGAAGCAGCAGTTGCAGCTGGATTTTTGCCAATGCACACGAGGGAGTCTCCAAGTCTCTCTTGGCCCCTCGTCTCCAAACAAAGGGTCTTTCCGTGGGCTGCGTTACCCCAGACAAAGGTCATATCAACGAAGTGCAGAAGCCTTCGTGACGGTCTGGTATCTTCAGGGGATCCAAGCCCCTTGTCAGAGCCTCTGTGCTCTGCCTCAAGATGGCTGCCAGCTTCTCTGAAGCTGCAGCAAGGGAGGACCCAAGATCCTCTCTCATACATTTCGTCCTGGCTGAGCTCTCAGGACCGCTACATTTAGGACTTCCAATTAATAGGAGTTCCCCCCCTCCATTTTTTGGAGGGATCTCAAAGAAAGTTTGGGGGGAGTTTTGCAGTTCTTACCCCAACAAACTCTGTAGTACTTTAGTTCTCTCTGCTGCTTTTCTCTCTCTCGGCTCGCAGAAGTTTTTCTATCAACTTTGCTGCATGTTTTGTTTTGCTTCTTCTCTTATCTCTTGGCTCTGTGCCGCCGCTTTTCTCTGTCCACTGCTGCTCTGCCGCTCTTAGTGTCTCCTACTGCTGTTTACCGGAGAGAAACTCCTCCAGCTCTTAGCTACAGGCACTCGGCCCAGTTTAACACTGTTCCGAGTCCCCGTAACCCCCCAGCCGGGGGCTGAAAGGGGGGGAGTGCCGGAGCCCCAAGGGGCTCCGAGCCCCTTCCTCATGGCCTCTACAACATGGCCACTTCTTCTAACAGCAAGAACAACTTCTTCTTTTCCGGTCTAGAGATATGTTTATATTTTGCAGGAGCACTGATTGGGTCAAACCCCAAGGGTCACCACCCCCTGGGGGTTACCACTTTCTTAGTTTCAGGGGGAAAACGTGGTTCAAACCACTACAAATATGAATAGCAAAATAACTTTCAAGCATGAGAATTTCAGCTACTTGATAAAATCCTATTTAGAGAATTATCTCTTTTTAAGGAACTAAGCCAAAAAAACAGGTCTGTGCCAACTTTTTCTCCGTAGATCAATGTGGCACTCAGTAAATCACGTCTGGCTGTATTTAGGTTTAATTTTCACTGTTAAATAGATGTAGTCCTAGTTATGTAGTATGACAGATTTCTCAAACAGAAATAAATGTAGTATTCTGAGTGGTCCTCCACTGTCAAGGAGCCAGCTCTGTCCCAAAGCATGCTTCCATCTGGCCTGCTGCCATTCATTTGAGGAGGATGAAGAACAATTGATGGAGCAGCATGCACTGGCCAAGCAGCCTAAAGCTGCCTCCTACTCACAGCCTGCTGCTCAGAGCAACCAAGCACTGCCTGCCATATGGAAAGTGGGGGCAGAGCATGGCAGCATGCTTGCAGAAAGGCTTACTGCTTTTAGTTCATACACATGGGCCCTGCATTCAAAGCAGGGTTGACTTCCAAAATAGGCTCCCAGACTGAGATCAGCTTCGTCTTTTTCAGACAACACTGGCTATAAGAAAAACAGGTTGATTTGTGAGCTTAACATCTCTGACTTAAATGTGTGTATTCATATTTTACATTGAACACCTCTAGAATTTTCTGTATCCTTCTATTGTACCAGAATAAGTTAGTATTTTGGTAATTCGGTAATTCAGTAAGCTTTTAAGCTGAACATGATGACCTTATGTCACAGGGCTCCTAAAGAAATAAAGTCTTTTGAATAATCCAACAGACCATTTGAAAACTGTATAACAAGCAAGGAAGTAATGTCAAGGCATTGCATGCTGAACCCAGCAGGGTTTTTACTCATTCTGTGCATCAGTGTGGCCCACTGCTGGTGTGTGAAGCCAACATTCTTACAGCAGTAATGGCAAAGTAGATTTCACAATGACCAAAGCCTGGCTCAGCCACTGGAAACCCAGGCACAACATGCTCCTTGAATTAATTCATGGAGAGAAAGCAGATGCTGAATGAATGAAATGTTGCCTTTCCTTCTGGGGGACTCTGATAGAGAACATGTTAAAATTGCAGGCTTTTCTGCTTTGTGATAGGGCATCAGACAGGAATTTTTAAAGGCTTTTATTTTCCCTCGGGATAAAAATTGGCCAGATGAGAATTGTGGTGTTCTTGAATGTGAAAGAAATTGATGAGCTGCACCACCATTAGTGGAAATGCAGTCATTCCTAGGTGTGGAGGAAAAATTGTCTTTCTGATAAATTAATTGTTGGACATGGCACAGAACATTCTTGCTACAAAATGATATTGTTTTCTTCCTTCAACTCAGCAGGCATTGCACAAGCCTGAGGACTGGGCATCATTCACGTTAAAAAAAATATCTCCTTCACCATATGAACAAAAGGAGTGATGGATGGGACAGGTGGAGATGGAACTCAGGACAGCAACATGCACCATGCAACAAACAAACTTACAGGCTGCAGTCAGTGTTTTGTTTTCCTTCCCAGTGTCTCTTTTTCTTGCTTACTGATAGCTTATTTCCTTAAAAGCATGGAAGGAACACTAAAAACTCTGTTAATGAAAGCATTTCTTTACATATAACAGTGAAAGACACTTTGCATTTTAAATAATTTGTGACATGAATTAGTCATTGACTAGATATGAATATGATAACTGAGACCAGAATCAAAGTCTAAAGTACACCTCTGTGGGTCTTTGCATCCTCTTGGAGACTCAGACATGCTTGCGGCCTCTGCCTCTCTCTTCAGGAGGCAAGGACGTACACTTGCTCCCCCAGCAGTTTTGTTACGAGTCTCCTCCCACTTTGCTTTCCTGAAGCTTGGACACATGTGGAATCTGGAGGCAACAAGAAGAGCAACTGTGCAAAAACCCTTGCAGACCCTCCCATTTTCTACTTATAATTGGGGGAGGGATTAAATGAAAGTATACATAAAGTTGATTTAAGCCCCAGAATCTCTTCTCTGGTTTGTGGTGGATAGTAATGTGGTAAACCCAGTGGCAAGGTGATGGAACTCAGCTGGAAGCAAGGAATGTTTGCAGTGTCAGGAGGCAGTATCACTGGAGAGGCTTTTGTCAGCAAGGGGAATAAGAGAGGGACAAAACCCAGGAATGTAAAAACCCAGTGAAGGGTGTGGAGTTTGCAGAGCTGCAATTACAAGGAGCTTTGGGTTTTCGTTCCTTTTTTAATGCAAAAGATGCATCTTCAAAAAAAATTAAAATTAGGCATTTCCTTTAACAACTCAGAAGAAAAGAGGAGGCTGCAAAACCACTCTTAATTATGTTGCAGAAGAAACAACCATCAGACTGAACAGTGGATCCCCAGATTGCTGTAATTTAGCCCTTTTTGTTATAAGAATCACTGCAGAGTAGATGAGCTTGAAAACAATTAACTAAACATGGCACAGAAAAGAGAATCCTAATGCCATATGTAGATTTATGTCTGCACCCCGGTTAGATCTAGTTCACATAGTTCATTCAAATGTAGATTGAGAGGTGGCTCAAAAATTAATTTTGTCTTCCAGGTCTAAGAAAGCATTTATTGTATATTGTGTGGCTCTGTTATGATCCCTGGCACAAAGTAACTTTTCCCACTTGCTGATTTCATTAGATGCAGATGTATCGCCTTGTAATGGTTGTACTGGATTAACCCTTTTTTTTGTACATTCCTACACCTGCTTACATATAAGCCTACATTTTTCCGATACTTATACACATGTGGAAGGATATAGATGTTTCGCTGTTGTGTGTTTCTGCATGTGTTATGCAGAAATGAAGAAACCACTTGAATGAAGTTCAGCAGTCATCCTAAATTAGAAGAGATAAACCTGGTCTTCAGCACAATACAATAATGCATTTCCATGTTGCATATTTCTCAGATAAAGCATTTAAAATGTCATGAAGTTAAAGGAAATACTAGGAAAGGCAAGGCTTATGTTTCTCTGCATCTAAGTCCAGGCTTTCCGGTTACAGTTTATCAGTTGAAGAGGGCTTGAGGAAAAAGCTGGTTTATAATTAAAAATATTTTATTGTTTCTAAAACAAATAAAATATAGCTGCTTATTTTGATTGCAGCAATACATCAGTAAGACACAATATAGTGTGTTACAGTGTGCTATAAATTGAGGGTTGCAGTACTATTCCATTAAATATTGATCTTTCAGAGAATCTCAATACAAAATTAAAATCCCTCTGGGGTGTTTCAAGTACTTTGAAGCAATCCAATTCTTCTTCCTCTTTGAAACTCAGCAGCTGAATCAAACATGAGAAACTCTTGTGCTTCCTTTGACTCAACTTCTTAAAGCATTGGCCTGTAGTCTGAAAGCAAATTTCTCTGTTCACAGTAAAAACTATTATTTACATACTGCTGTAGAGATAATAATTTGTCATGTCTTCCCCCATGCCACAACCTTGTCCATATCCAAACACTATTTCTTTCTTAGTGTTTTTCTTAGCAGTTCAGTGTTTCTCAGTCAAGGTCAAGAAGAATCATGTAGCTCCTCAGCTGATGTCAGTAAAGTGCAATGTTTTCCATCCCTTCTGGAAATAGCTTTCACCTTCCAATAGGCTTCTCATAACCTGTGGAGAAGAGTTTCTCAGCCATACAGTGTCTTCTGCCTGCATTTCAAAACTCCTTTGCAAGTGGGATGTTAGCTTTCCATTATACATTCTTTAGTCACAGTAAGAACTTTTTACACTTTGACTTACCCACAGGTCCATTATCTCCTGGACTGATCAGCTTTGCGGAAGAGTATATAGCTCTCCTAGAGAAGAGTGTGGATATATAACTATTGGTTTGATGCAGCAGTTACAAATTCCGCATACCTAGAAATTAACATATAAGGTTCTTTTTGCATTCTCACTTTTATCCCTCAGGAATGGCCATAGGATAGTTCCTCTCAAACAAAATCCAGGTCAAAAGTAGATGGAACAGCAGCAAATCCAGTACTTATCCCAGAAACAATAATGTACTGAAGCTGTATATTAGTCTTTTATCATGGAGTCTTCTTTTAGGACATTCCTGGGATCATTCAGAGCAGTGGATCTTAGAGTTAGCATCCCACACTGACTTACAGCTTCCTGTTGTCTCCAGGCTTAGATAAATCTGGTTGCTTCAGTGGGATTGAGTCACATCTTTTTGTATGATCACAAAACCTTAAGCTTATTTTTATTACCAGAGAAAGCAAGGGTGTTTGGCATAATCACATCACTTGGTATCCTGACAGTCCCGCATATGGTCTGTCAAAGAACCTGTCAGTTTTCAAGTGTCTCTTGAACGCTTCTTGTTGAACTAACAAAAATATTGCACTACAGTCAGGGAACTTGCTAGCAGCTCAGTGATTAAAATGTCTCAAACCAAATTTCATTTCAGGCAGTTCAGCCCTTCCAGATAGAAACGGTTTAGTTCAAAAGGTATTACTCTTCCAGTCTCACAGGTGATTCTTATCCACTACCGACCTTTCCCACCAATGTCATCCAGGTACACTGTAATTTAAGTTCCTGGTAAAAAGTCCATCACTCACTAACATTCAGATATTTACCTGAGACCCAGCTCCTCCACTTGCACAAATCAGTGCTGTTGCATTGATTTCAGTTGAGCTATGCCAGCAGAATTTCTCACTTGTTTCAAAAAGTAGAGAAATAATTGCTTAATACCATACAGTTTTGAGTCTGACCTTTTGAATTTAGATCTGGCTTCTGAAAAGTAGCATTTTCTACTTCAGAGATCAATCTTTCTTCTTACCAACCCCACACAACTGTTACATGGCCCCTACTGTGTTCAGGGCTGAGTGAGGATGTTAGTGCTTTCACATTCATTCTTTCTTCAGCCACTATTAGTGTATATATAGCTACTTCTGGCCTTGCTATCTCTTCAGATAGAGAGTCCCAGCTGCAACCTGTTGTTTAGAAATGCTGTATGTTTCTTAAGACTACGTCACATTGTGAAAAAGAGAGAATAAATCTTGTTCTGGCACTTAGTAGTCTTGTTTGTGCAAGAAGCTCCATATAGAAAGAACTTTCATCCAGATAGGGGTCTTAGAGACAAGCACACTGTTTACTATAACATGCAAACAACAATTCTGCAATTCTGAATGAATGCTCAGTATTGATTCTGTGTTTTCACATTCTCAACTTTACTTTCACATTTTCCACATTTTTTCACTTTTGCCCATTTTCAGTTCTTACTCAGGTAAGAATGTGCTGAAATAAGATCTACGTAGTTAGGTATGGTTCATATGGTTTAATAATTGTATGAATTCCCTTTTCCACAGTGCAAATACTTCTGCTTTCTGGTACAGAAAAAAAATATCATTTAGTATTTTAATTATATATAAAATCTAAGGTAACTGAGGTATCCTTTAAGAAAACAGGGTTTATTCCACAGACAAAGATGTAAGCAGTTCTGTATTTCTCTGTGTTTGTTTCTAAGCAAACTAAAATCAACTTGCAATCAATTTGGTTCAGCCGAGCTTTATAGTGAGAATGAATAAAAAGGAAATTGGTCTCGGGAGGGAGGGAAAAGGAGGAACATGCGTTTGCTAATGGCATGGTAGAAACTTTGCTTCCATATTCATTCTAAATAAACATGAAAAATGTTTGGCATATGATTGTAGGAAGAGCTCATCCACAGCACATGCACTTGATCATAGTAGTCTTACAGAAACATGTTGCGAAATGCAAACAATTCACAGCATGCACAAACAGGGTTGACATTGCCAAGATATTCTTAAGTTGAATGAATGCGTGACTTTGCTTATTTAATAGCATGTTTGCCTCCTTGTGCCTCTTTAAGAGCCAGTTTGAGCCCAGAATAACTTTTTTTTTTACATTGAGATGATATTTTGTTTCTACTTTCAGGTTTTATAACAATCGTTGCTTGTTATAGCCCAAGGAGCATTCTTCCTACTTCCATTGCTTGCTTGCTGATTTATAACATCTTATTGAGCAACCCAAAAAGTATAAATATATATGTAAACTGCATATTTGAATTTCTGCTGTCATGCTTGCTTTTAATGGCTTTAAAATAGATTTGAGCACAGTATCTATTTTAAACTGTACTTAACAGCTTGCCTCATTTATGAATATTACATTCCTTTTCTCTAGGCTCTTAAGGATGATGATGCTGAGACTGGGCTGACTGATGGGGAAGAGAAGGAAGAACCCAAAGAAGTTGAGAAGCTAGGGAAAATCCAATATTCTTTGGATTATGACTTCCAGAACAATCAGGTTTGAAATAACCAACTTGTAGCATTTCATTTCTGTGTGTGCAAGGGGAGAATGAAGTAATACATTTAGTTGCAGTAGATATTCCTGAAATCCTTGCTGCTTGCACAGAGTAAAAGGAGAAAGCAAGACAGAATATTCATTACAGAGGTACTACTAAATTGGTATTGAATGTACTTGGAGTTTATATTACACCTTTAATCAAAAACTGAAGACACAGTTTTATCTCATGGTTATTAATAACTTATATTAAGACATCACCAATCAATGTCCACCCACATTATATTATGGGGTGTGCATGCAGAAACTAAAATGTAGCTTCAGACTTCAGGTATTTAAAATGTAAGCAAACATAGATGGAAGGAAAAAGAGAAGGTAAGTTGGTTCACTGTGGGCCTTTTAGCAAGTTGGTAAGATTGCCAGAAGTTCCTTTCTCTCACTTCATCAACTGTGCACTTTGCTGTAATAACTAGCTGCCTCATGTTCTGTTGCTCTCCATGAAAGTACACTTAATAGCCAAGAAAATTCTAGTTTGGAATAAAAGTTCAAATAAACAGGTCAGCACCCCAAAAAAAACCCCAGGAAAGTTGAACAAGAAGTTAAGGACTGATAATTATTCAGTACCCTACTCTGAAGCTGGTAAGACCAAACTTTGGCATACTTACCCAAGTTTTCAGAATAAATAGATACTGTAATGTGATGTAGACCTAAAATCGACCTACTTAACAGGTCTGACCACATCATGAACTAGCTCATACTTAATTCCCCTCCCTGGCCTCTTTGCCAGGGATGACTTTTGTCAATTATACCAATTCACAACCTTACATTAAAATTCACAGTGCTTAACTTTGGCACAAAGTACCCCAACACTTCTAAGTTCTTCACTTCTGCTGCATATCTTTCAGTAAACTTGAGAACACATATCCTGCATTTCATTTTTTGACAATTTCAATCAGAACCACATAATTCTTTCCTGTTTATGGAAAGAAATTACTATTGAACTTAAATCCCAGTTAATTTTTGTTAATCACCTGAACTGACTTCCACATGTAGTTGTGATTTATTTCCACATTCATATAATTTATTTGATGCTGTTCATGGAATCTGGTACTTTTAATTGTTGCAAGACAAAATAAGAGAAATTAAGAAAAATTTCTCTGTCAGTAGGAGGGTATTTACACATAGCTATGACCTGGCATAATAAATAGTATTTGCCTGTATTTTCAACTGTCTTCTGACTATCAGTGCTTGGTTTTCAATGTAAGAGCTAAAGAGTTTTGAAACCTTTCAAGAAACTGTGGTTAAAGGAGCTTTTCCTCAACTCCCAGAGCAAATTCCCTGGCCATGTGATGAGTCACATTGATCCCACTTGAAATCAGTATGAAATCAGTATGAAACGTTAGACCCTTCAGAAGCAGAAGATTTAAAGAGGGGTAAAGGAAAAGCAGCAAATGTGTTCTGACAAATGGATTTCAGTTTCCTTAGAATATGAAAACAAATTTTCTGTGTGAATTTTATTAAAGGAAATGTTGATTTTGTGAACCATATTTTACAAAGGGAAATAGGATGGAAAAACCACAAATCTGTAAAATGTGTTGTATTTCATTAACATAATAAATTATTTGAGTTATGTATTCCTATTTTATTTTGCTGCTCTAAACTATGTTGCAGCTTAGAATTTGTTGAAGGATAGATGATATAAAAGAGTAGGAGAGGGGATTCAGTTAGGTTAGTATAGTGCAGTGGCATGAAACTAAAGTCCCAAAATTTGGCTAATGTATTGCACAGGGTTAAAAATGGAGACAAGATGACTGATGTACTCTCCAGAGCACTGTACCTCAGTTTTAGGGAGAGAAATTGTAAAGGGGAATTGAACTGCTTTTCCACTCTGTTAACTAAAAATCATAGCCTTGTTTTTCACTCTTTGATGTGAAAAACTTGATGTAGATCCTGAGCCTATCCATGTATTTATGAAGTGTTATGCATCTAGAATAAGAATGAGGCAGAAAAGGAGAAATGTTTTGTGCAGCTAAAGGAAAATGTTTCATTGAGCTTAAGAGTCCTATAGGAGGGAAAGCATGCAGGCCATACTGTGAATTTAAAACCAGTAAAAGTAAGTCTAACTTTCAGGAATCTCTCATAAGCCAGAAGCTTCTTTCCTAGATTGACTATATTGTTCTGCATTCCAATTGTTAGAGCCTCTGTTTCCAATTTTAAACAATTCATTCATGAGAGAAGCAAATATATTGTGACTGAAGCACTGATTTAGAAGAAAATATTCTCAGATTTCATTCCCACTTCTTAATATGTTGTCTTCAGAATGACCTTGAAGAGTCATTTCAATGTTTACCTTAGTTCTATATCTGTGGAACAAGATTAAAAGTATTTTCTGTTTCTCAGCTCCATTATGCTGATGAGGCCTAATACAGGCTGGGATGTCAAGACTACATGACATTACATGTAACATAAGCCTTCATTTATAACACTTAAAAAATGGCCAAGGCATTTACAAGTTTCATCTGTGCTTCAATTTTATTTTTTAAAGTGTATAAGCGATTTAAAAACTAATTTTTCTGTTTTGCAATAAGATTACAAATTGTTACTAGGATTAGGTTACCAAAGGTTAGTTTTTATGAAGTATTTTTGAAAATGCTGTCTTTAAATTACTGACTGATCCCATCTAAATACATAGCAAGAGAACTTAAATATAAGGAAGACTGAAAGATGCATTTGTTTTCAATAAAGCTCCTCCAGAGGATTTGCATTTGGTTTTATCACCTTTTTGTGTTTGGTTGGGGGGAAGGTTATGTGTTGGGGGTTTAGAATACAGATTTTGTCGTCAAAATTAGACATTGTTGATTGTTTAATAATGTGATTTCTATTCATGGTGCTCAGCATAGAAAAATAATGCACAAGAGGAGAGAGCAATTGAAAGTTATTTGATTGCAGTCTTTAAAAAGATGAAGTCTGTATTTAGCTGTAATCAACTGCCCTTTGAAAACCTCTTTTCTGCTATAAAGCAGCCTTTGTACAGTCTGAATCTGCCATAATTGGTTTTCTAAAGTCAATAGTGTTGCTTCATTTGCCTTCCTTGAAAAATGGAGCGGGAAGGGGGTGCGGGGGGGAACAGGGCAATAGTTTCTCATAGACCAAAAATAGCGTTTGCATGTGTATATCTCTGTTACAGGTTTTTTATAAATATCTATTTGAAATTTCATTGTGCTGTTTGTCTCTCTTTCCAGCTTCTTGTTGGGATTATTCAAGCAGCTGAGCTGCCTGCATTAGATATGGGTGGTACATCTGATCCCTATGTAAAAGTCTTCCTGCTGCCTGATAAGAAGAAGAAATATGAAACAAAAGTCCACAGAAAGACCCTTAACCCTGTTTTCAATGAACAATTTACTTTCAAGGTAGTTCTTGATAATTATTGAAACTTTCAAATTTAACCACTATGTGTCTCATGCTTGGCTATGAATTTAGATGTCTTAGTTAATTGGTAACTGCAATATAGTGATTTTTTATGTTGTAGAAACCTGTGATACTCAATCTTCTTATAACATAGGCTCAGCCTTCAGTAGGTTTAAAAGGCACAGTTTGATTTTAGGCACTTTGGTTTACCTGATATATGACAATCTGATCCATATTTTATGTGCAAAATGATAAATAAATGTAGTAAATAAATAAAATGTACAAGAAATTCAGAAAACAGTGACACTTGGACAAATGTCATGTAAATTTTACTACATGTAGGGACAGAAAGTCATAGACAGAAAATTTATTTGAGGAGGAAAAACAGTTTTCACTCGAGGAGGCTTTCACTACTAGGAGAACTAGGCCTAGGAAAAACCCAGTGTGGGAGAAAATTCTTTCCCATGAATAGTGCTATCTATTTCTCTGCCTGCCTGTTTTGAGAAGTTATGTCCCCTGTTGCAAGAAGAGCTAAAAGTACTCACAGACATACCTGAGGCTCCTGCTTGGGGAGATGGAGTTCATAAAAGCGCAGGGGAGAATACAGCCTTGAAGTTATGCAGATGCGAAAGGCATTGTTATAAAAGCACCAAAACGGGTTTCCTGGGCTGCTCTTTCACCTGCTATGATTTTATCAGTGTATTTAGGGTTTCTGACTTTGGAATAAACTTTTCCTTAATACCTTACCTGTGGTTTGGTATCTGGATTTAGCTGCGGGCATATCAATTCTTACACTAGGCAAGCACTTTCTTTAAATAACTTTGTAGTCCAGTTTAATGAAATTCAGCACAATATTTCTTTTCCTCAAAAATAAGTTAAAACTCGAGGAAGGTAAATGGGTGAGGATAATATGGCATATTAATCTTGCTAGACTTTGTCATAGCAGTTCTTTGCTGTGCTACTTTACATATGAAAAGAAATCCTGTGTCAGGTTTAGTAACATATGAACTAAATAAATCTAGCTAAGGCTCACATTGCAGTATTTACGTCTTTCCAATAATATCTATTATTAGTGTTTTTCTAAAACTGTAGCCAAATTTAAACTCCAGTTAAATACAATAAAGGAATACTATACAGCATGTTTCACAGTTCCTAGTTCCTCTGCTGTTACTTTAGGCCTTTCTCTCTGTGCCCAATCTTATAATGACAGCTACAGATTGAAAACAGGAACAGTGAAAGACTCAGGCTATGAAATCATTCAATGAGAAAGATATCCCTGGAGGACACAACTGCTACTGCATATATAAGCTTATTCTTTCCTTGAAGATGTTCATAAAAGTAATCTTTTGTGGGAAGTTATTTTTTTCTCGAGCTTTCCTAGGAGAGTATTTAAAAGAAAACAGAGTTCTAAATTGCATATTCCCATGCAGCTCACAAAAGCAAAGAACCAATAATGCTGTCATCTAAGATGAAAACACAAATTATAAATCAGATCAGCCACTCCTGGGCTATAATGTCTACTTGTTGTAAGTCTCATCTTTAATATTCAAATTCTGTGCCCCAGAGAATAGTTTGCTTTCCACACAGGACCTGACAGAGTGTTTAAGCACATCCCAATGTGGTACTGATTATCCCCTGCACACTGTGGTCTGTACTTGAGAGAAAACCAACAGAGGATGCCAAGTACTGTCATTGTTCTAAGGGCTACTGTGAAAACCACAAATGACCATTTAACTAGTGCTGCAACTGTAATAATAACTTCCATGGAACTATTGACAATATCGTGTTTACTTGGGCAGAGCTTTATTCCTGTGACCCACTTCAGGTGGTGTACATCTTCTGTTGGCATCCTTCCCGTCTCTCTGGCAGCACTGCCCACCAGGCAGCCCAGGCCCATTTTGCTGCCTTCTCCCAGGGCACAGCTGTGAGCTGCCTGCCTTCCTCCCAAAGTGGGCTAATAGGAATGAGATGACTTATGTTTCTGCTGTATTGCATCTTGAGCCCTGAACTTTATTTCTTCCCTTCTTTGGGTGATTCTCTGTGGTAGTCCCTCTTTCATTTCTTTTTCCCAGACATCCATGGTGCTGTTCCAGGGTGCAAGTGTTTACCAGGCTCCAGCTGTCTGAATTGTATCCCCACACTGCACTACCAAAAGGAAACCAAGAAATCCTAGCTGGACTACACCAGGAGGTGTTCCTCCTCAGGTCCAAAGTGGGAAGAGGGTTCATGTCTGGAGGAATGACATTGTCTGTGCCAGAACATATTCTTTTACCATGGTCTCACCTGCTTTAAGTCAAAAGACTGTGTCTGAGCAGAAAGCAGGGAGAGGGAGCAATCCTTCACAAAAGCAGAGGCCATCCTTGGTAGTCCAGAACAAAGACAGAGGCTGAAACTACTTGAGAGGTAATGAATGAAGGAAGAATTTTAAAAGGCAGATAGCTTAAATGAGCTTTACTGAGGTCAAGTTAGTGATTACCAAAAAGTAAGTAATGATGAATGTAGTCTTTGCATGCATTCCAAATGACCAGGATCCAGTATAAACTAACAGAAAAATAAACTTTAGAACATTTTTCTTCTCCTGTTTTTGAGGCTATGTAAAAATAGAACTAACATTATTTAGAATTTTTCCTTCCACATATAATTGCCCTCTGTAGCTTTTTAGAAGCTACAAATAAGTTACAGAATGAAAATAGATTTTGCTGTAGTATTTACTAAAATACAAAACCATGTACTACTGAAACTATTCTACTTGATAATGGAAGCTAGACCTGGCTCTCAGTTTGATAAGCTTATTTTAAACATTATATAACATGTTACGTAAAAGGAAAACTACTCACATTATTAGTAAGTTATTTTAAGAAGCAAGTGGAAGCCAAACAGTAACAGAACACAACAGTCCTAGGGTTTAAACAGACCAGAACATGCAGAGGTTAACAAGGACAATGATAATGCTATGCTTTCATTTCTCTTTATATATAGACAATTAATAGATAAATGTTTAATGAAGCCCATGGAAACCGTTTATACTTGCAGAATATATTCAGATTGACCAAGTGTTCACATATATCCAAACAGTTCCTAAGTCAGACCTTTTCAGACAGCCACTCGAGTGTAGCTTACCTGAACTGCTTGTCTCCATCTGAATATTAAAAATGTGACTTATAAACATCCTAACCCACAGCATCTGTCCGAACCACATCAGAACAGCTGCAGAATTAGTCAGAACTTGGCCTTCTGCCACCACAGTTTCTAGCTATACACTGTGACTTAGAAAGCACCTTAGTGTCTACCATGTGAAAGGTGTAATAATGAAAAATATGCCTTGGTAAGTAATAGGTAGTGGTACTGTAAGAGAACTGTTTAGTGTCTACTTACTTTGTGTCAGATACAGTAAGCCAGTTCTGTTTTTTACATCAGTCTGGGAGCTACCCATCTCTGAGTGATGATGGGTGAATTATTGAGGAAAAGACACCATTGTGTGAAAAGTTCATGTCTCTTCAGTGCAAATAATTGGGCTTCTTGTTTTAGTTTCATCACCCACAAAATGATTTGAAGTAGAATGAGAAAAACCTAGGAGTGATGAGTGAGCTGCCACATTGTTCTATCGAGTGCCAGAGCCTTGTCTCAAGAAATACTGCGTCTGGTGACTCTGAAACAAATACACCTCATAATTTTCTCTGCAGTTCAATATACCTGAGATGACAGCTGACAAACCAAAGAAATAGATTTGCATTGTAGTGGACCAATCTTTATTGTCTCAGATGTGGAGTTTGTCATTTTCTCATCTTTGCAGGTGCCATACTCTGAACTGGGTGGAAAAACTTTAGTGATGGCAGTTTATGACTTTGATCGTTTCTCCAAACATGATATCATTGGGGAATATAAAGTTGCAATGAACACCGTGGACTTCGGTCATGTCACTGAGGAGTGGAGGGACTTGCAAAGTGCAGAGAAAGAAGAGGTAAGAAAAATCAGACTTTTTTCCCCCCAGGACACTTTTATCCTTAGCTAGAGAAACAGACAAACTAGCAACATTTTTTTTTTGCCGAGACAGCTCCCATCTGTTATCAGCATTTCTCAGACTTGGTTTGCCTGATACATTTTTGATAAGCATCTTTTTCAATACTCATTGAGTGGGACATTCTCCTTTGCTAATCTGATCAATGATACTTTGTGCAACATATTGAAAAAGTTTTCACGAATTTTACTTTTTCTTGAATTGGTGCAGTTTGGGTATGTAGAATTTGTATTTGCATTGTAAGAGTGGTGTGCATTTAGGTTTGTTTGTGGTTCTCAGTGTTTGCATCTCAAGACATGTTATTGTGCATGATGATAATGGTAGGTTTTCATTGAAATATCTTATAGTTTTATTGAGCTGATGCAAAAATATTCATTGATTAGAATTATGAATTTTACAAAAACCTTGGAATAGAATCTCACTTAAATATTTATCATCTTTTTTATTTTTGTCTCTATGTCAACATCCTATGGATTCATTATTTAGTAGGTATAGTGCTATATGTACACAAGACACTTCTTGGAAATATTTCATCACCGAATTGTGCACCCTATGTGGTTGTTCATACTAATACATCCGACTCTCTGCTTATTATAAGACCATTTTGTATTCATTTTTACATTATTTTTCCTTTTGATCGATAGATAGTACTTCGCCTACTCATAATAGTCAGAGTGCATGGTGTACTTCAATGCTCTTGTTTAAGGAGAGGGAATCGTGAGTCTGTGTTTCTCATCGTGTAATTTAGATAATAAACTGCTTTGGATTCAAACCCTAATTTCTGTAATTAAAGGGACAACCTGAATTAAATCTTTCCTTCTTACTAGTGAAAAAACATGAATATTGGATTTAGACTAAAAGTTGCAAAAAATGCAGCAGATGCAGAGCCATGCAGGCTTCTCAGATTTCCAAAAATGGTAGATTTCAGTGGTGCCTTTTTGAGTGTTTGTTTTAAAGACTGTATTTTGAGATGGCTTTTTTCAACTGCTTATTGATTTGAAAGCCACTGCTACATTGAAACTTTTCTGTATGGCATTTTTTCATAGTGATGGCATTTTTTCATAATGACAGCATTTACAGGGTACATTGGTACCCTTGCTATATGGGACATTTTTCTTTCACTCTTAGAGCCAAATATGAAAATGAAAAAAAGAGAAAAAGGAAGTTTGTAGTTTGAGGGCCCTGTTCCTTTAAAGCCTCAGCCCACCTGAAAGCTGAAAATATGAAATTTTATTAAGCAGCAAATTGGTCTTCTATTTCATTAAGCAGCAAATTTTATTAAGCAGCAAATTGGTCTTCTATTGCACTATTATGTATGATTTCAAAGTATTTCATGTTTTTCTGTATCAAAACACATATAATAAACCAAATACTGCACAAAGAGGAATTGAAACTTAACCCTTGTAGTTTAACTTCAAGCTTTAAGAAAATAAACAATTATATCCCCATATGCAGCTGACAGATAACACGTTATAGATTAGTGTGGGATTTCACCTGTCTTGTGGCATAGAACATTGCCTCTTAAGTTTTCTAGCTAACATCCACAGTTAAATCTCAGTCACTTTTCTGCAACAGCTTCAGAAAGTTCATACTCTGCTAATGCAATATGGTGAAAATGTTACTTGAAGCAGATATTGAGCAGTGTGAGCTACTTGCATAAATGCTTTCTGATTTGGAAAACATCTTTTATTAAAAAAGAAGGTAATTAAAATTAATAATTCTGGAAGTATTTGGATATTAGAAGAGTATTACAAAAGCTTTGAATAGTTTGCAGTGGAGACAAAATCTAGGTTGCTCTCACCTTCCTGCATATGTCAGGTACTATGTATGCAGGAAAGCCATTGTAATTTTTATACCTTTTGGATAGGGTCTTTTTGAAGTTGCTACCAAGCATGGCTATTTTATTTGTAAGGAGCTAGGTAATATGATCTTATGAAACATCATGAAAAACTGTTCTTACACCAACATCCTAAATATTTTTTCATACTACAGGAGAACTTCTGTTTTATTCTTGCATCTCAGTGTTTATAAGCATACAAGGTATCCAATCAATATGGAAAAATATCATAACTTGGGTTATATGGAGACTTTTTAATCTTAGTTTTCTATATACTATGTGTAGCTTTTCTACACCAGCTCATTAGCTCACTGTACAAATAAAAAGTGACCCCACAGAAACCTGTTACTCACCCACCAAGTATATTTAATCCACAAGGTCTTCACTTATTTCTGCTCCATTATGGAACCTCTACTTCTGTCATATGTATGTTGAGCCTGATTCAAAGAATTGCTTAGCCCAATTTGAAAAAGAAATCTCTACCAAGAACCAAGAGAGTTGCATCTGTCAGTGGTTTGGGAGTTATGTTCACACAAAATGTCATTCATATTCCATATTTGACTCAACTACCTCACCATCTTTGATGTGCCAGTCCCTGCTCCACAGCAAAGATGCTAAGCAAATTCTAGTATATGTTAAGGGATAATAAATAGGGGACAGAAATCCTATCTCCATAAAGGGGTTATCAGCTGACAGCAGATGTTGCAGAATTCACAGCAGATATAACTGTGACCAAGAAGTGCCCTGGTTTCAGTATTAGTAAATACATCACCACACATATGAAGGTTAACATGATTTACCTATGCCAGATATGTAGCAACAGACGCATTCTTGTCTCTTGGTAGTGATCATGAACATGATATGGTGGCCTAGCTTACTAAAAAAGCAAATTGAAACCTAAGCAACTGGATTTCATGCAAAAATTTATTACAAATGTAAATTTATTGCTACCAAAAAGTCTTTTGCAGACTATTCTACATGGTATAATTGTGTAATGAATTTATTCTTGAAAAGCACTTCTGCATGTGGCCTGCAATATTTGAAGAAAGATAGGTTTTATTTCCTTTTTTGCCTTTGCAGAGGTTAGGTAAGTTTGGCAATTCTTAGAAACCTAGTGATAATCAGAATTCTGAATATTTTTGAAATAAAGTATCAGATGTCAGACTTATGTCTTAATGTTTTAATTTTGACCCCTAAACAAGATGTTTACCAAAGCACATCAGTGGCAGTTGTCACCAGTCACTTTAAAAGAACCATCTAGGTGGCCTCAGTCAAACGGAGTATAAAAATCTTTTTTTTCAGTTTTCTTTATGTCAAATTCAGTTGATGCACATCATAGAATTACAATTTAATTAACATTTCAATCATAGGGGGCAAAATAATTTTACTCATAAAGCTCCACTGTACTTTCCATACTTTTTTCTAAATGGGCTTGAAATTGATGGCTGAGGATGAAGGTTTAATGAACTAATTTGAAGCTCTACCTCTCACAGCCCAGCCATTTGAATGGCATCTCTCTGACACTGCCTTCTCTTCTGGGAAAGGTCTTATTAATATATTTATGTTGGTGAAGCACTTTTAAGGTACAAGCCTATATATGAGCATTTGTTACGACTGGGACAGGGCTTTGGGAATGTAAAAGTCTGTGCAACGACTGCTAAATATTGCGGAGACCACTACTAATGAGCTTCATACCTTGAATCTTTTTTTTCTTGTCTGCTTTTACCTGTGGTCTCCTTGTGAATATATGGAGTTGACTTAACCAGTAGTCCTTCAGTCTCATTTGACTGAGAGCATGGGAAGGACGAGTGGTAAATACTGAAAGGTTATTCACTTTTACCAAGTCTGACATATAATGGTTTGGGCACAGAGTGTTAAAAAGCAGATCATAGGAGCTTGCTCGTCTCTGTCATGTACCAGATGTCACTGCCATTAAGTTTATCTGAGTACACACTGCATCCAATATCTGTTATCACTCCAGTACAGAAGGCGAGACAGACCTCTTCTTTGCTCACGGTGGTGTGAATCATACTGAGAGTCATCTTCTGAATACTTCAGCTGATTTCCCTCCAGACATTTTGTTATATTGGCACTTAAATTGAAAACCTGTTGTAGCAAACACGCCAAGAAATTTTACAAAATATAAGGAGGAGCAGAAACAATTCTTTCCCTTGGAAGCAGTGGAGAAGCATAAGGAGAAGGATCCTTGACCTGACAATATCCACCACCAAGAATTCTGCAAACCTTTTATGACTGCCATCTATGAAAGACCGATATTGGTTAATGGCTTAAATATTGTTAAAATCTCTGAAAGACTTTTCTCCACTGCAGCAAACTGTTCAAAGAAGCAGCTGCTCACTGAAGTCCACCCCAAATATGGGTACTAATTAGGACTGTGGCAGGAGCTTGAGATGCTGTCAGAATCCACAGAATGGTGATTTGTTTTCTATTTAATCTGTCTCTCTGTCACTATCCTTCTCTGCCCCTTTCTCTCCTTTTCCTGTTTCTTTCTATGTCTCTCTACATCATATTTACTGTTAAATAAAAACTATTGACTTCGGCATATGGTCTCATTTGCACCTTAATTCATGCAGAGGCATCTCTCTAATAATTTTAAGAACCTGATCATAACACCTTCAAATGAGACTCTGCATTATCTGATCAGGCATCCACCATGGATAGGTTACATGATGGATGCTTGCTCATGTCACAGTGCATTGTGATGGGTATATTTTATACATGACTTCTGAGTTGGAAGTCTGCTGGAAAACACCAGCTTCACTCTCCTACATGATGCACAATTGCAAGCAGGAGAAATGCTACACTACTGCCTTGGAAATGGGTGAGATGCAAGGATTCTGCAGCTGGAGAGTGGAAGACCAGTTCTGTGAAGCTTGATGTGGGCAATACCTGAGGATTGTTCTTTGCTTCCTCATGAAAAAATAAAAGCTAAAGGAATGAGGTGGAAAGTGGACCTGAAATGAATATATTTAATACCTTCATATACTTCATAGAAGTTAGTGAGCCGCCAAGCTTATTGACTCTAGCACTGAAACTTGCAGAGAGTTAAGAGTTAAAGGACATTTTTACAAAAATCACTGTCAAATTACAGCAGCAATTCACTGTTACTTTCTGTTATGGTTGTATGATAGATGGACAGATGATCTAATAGGCCATTCCCATCTCGATAATAACACTTAGTTCTTTTACAGCTTTGCAGATAGCACAGTGCTTTGCAGACGAAAGTATCATTATCCCTAGGGAGATGCTGTCAGTGTCAGACAAATTTTAAAATGTGAGGTCTCCTTTATTTAGCTGCATATTGGATCATGATGTTTTCTTCATAGTGTTCGCATATCCTCAAGTTCAGTTCTTATCGCACCCAATTAAAAATTAAAAATCTAAGGGGGTTTTAATTTTCAGGTTTTGTGGAGAGTTCCATAGAGTAAACTCACAGTGTTGAATGCCTGTTCAACACTGTAAGTACAGGATCTGTCCTGCCAATGAACTGAGTATCATAGTAAGACAGGGAACAAAACAGGTTCTCAAGTTTGAGAATAAGCAAGCCTGGTTTAAAATTCTTTTGCAGTTAATTAGTTGTTTTTTATCTCGAAATTGAAGATGTTAAAATGTTGTGATGTTAAAGGGAAAACAATATGATTTGAGTAGAGCAGTTAGAGTACTGTTTCAGGCTATTAAAATTATGCATTTCTTTTCTTGCCTTTTATACTCAAACTGCTGACAATCCCACTATATACTTTTATTGAGTATTCTCTTTCTTAACTCCCTGGCTAGAAAAGACACCATAGGAGGTCAGAGGCATTCTTGTGTTATAATAAAAAGAATATAATTGGCATACTTGAAATCAAAAAGGAACTTTTCTTGATTCATCTCGGGCTGTCTGGCTTTACAGGTATTAAATTCAAATACATAGAACAGTAGAAAGAAGGAGAAGTTCAGTGACAGTGTTACATTCAGGCTCTTCTGGGCCCTCTCTGTTTCTGGACAGCATTCATTCTGAGATCAGAAAAACTTGTATTGCTTATTTGTCAAAAACGTAATTATTACCATTTTCCTTCCAAGTGTGGAAGAGCATCTTGAGGTTAAACTGTGCTAACAAAATAGATCCTACACTTGGTGCTGAGCATCTAATATAGTACATAAAATACATATATTTTATGTGTTATGTATCATATATGTAATATATACACATTATAGAAAATAATGTAACACACAAAATAATAATACACATATAAAAAATACACAAGATTTTAATAATACACAAACATACACAAATTAATAATAAACATACAAAATTTAATAGTAAGTCTATTAAAAAATACTAGTTAATTTTATTACTTATAATTATCATAATTATTTTATTTATTCATTCATTCATTCATTTTAGACCAGGTATATTCCTAAAAACTTCATAGAAAATTACAAGGCCAAAGAAAGGAACAGTGGACAATTCCCAACCTCCGCTTCTTAATGTTCGGGAGTGTATTGCTCAAGTATAGGATATTTTAAAGTTGTAAAGCACTGCTTCATACAATGGCAGTTGGAAAGCAGTGTTCTGAAAAGTGTTTTTACAGGGTTTTGAGAAAGATACTGAGAGGGATCAAAATCATCTTTGAGTTCTTTTTAGAAAGATTTAAACAGAATTTTTATTCAGATAGCTGATGTATCAGTCATTGCATGGGTTGAAGTATATTCCAAGTGGAATGTACTGAAGCTAGAGTATGAAGAGATGTTTTGGATGGAAACTGCAGTAGGAATTCCAGGAAATCCAGACATAATTGTGGAGTACTCCCAGGTATAAAGGTTTGTCGTCTGAGAGGAATGGCAAATGGACCTGCAGAATCAACCAATGAAAGGGTCACAGAACATGCTATATCTGAAATTTTTCAGCATTGGTCTTCAGCTCAGCTTTCATGTACTTACTTATTTTTCTGACTACCAGCATCAAGTGAATGCATAATGCAGAGGCAGAAATTGCCTCACTAGGTTCTAGGCAGAAGCTTTGCAGTAGTCTGGGATAATACTTTCCTTCCCTTTCTCTCTTACATTTCCAAATCAACAGTGACAAAAATGGTTGTCTGATTGCTGTTACAAACCAGGATCAAGAGCTAAGGGAAGCTGCAAAACAACACTATCAAATTACTCCATCATAAGTGTCATTAGAAGAACCTTCAGAAAGAGACCAAGATTTTAATAGAAATCATGAGGGAAGAGCAAGTCTCGAAAAGACAATGACAGCATTTTCACTAGAAGGTTGAGGAGTAATATACCACTATAATCACTTTGTTGAGTCCACTTCATGTAGAACTAAAAGATTTTGCTTCCAGAAGCATCAGAGAAAAATGTATTTTTGAAGAGGAAAAAGTCAAAGATTTAGGAATAGTGGTCCAGGAAAGAAAGCTATTAGCCATTTTCTTCTTTTTTTTTTCCTCTGTCAGCTTTTAAACACTGATTTAGACCATGTCAGAGATTACCGTAGTAACCATTTAACCTCTTTTCAGAGCCTGTTGTGTTTCCATTTAGTTCAACAATGAGCTTAACTGGAATTTGAAGCACTTTGCATTATACCTGTGACAGGAATTAGCACCAAATGCCCAAATCAGTTAGAATCCAGAACATAATACTGTATTTTAAGTTCAGTGGTATTAGGCTTTTATTTAGTTTATGCTAATGTTTTAAGAGGTAGAGTACATGAATTTAGGAAGTATTACCAGGTTTTATTTCTAGGCTAAATGGATGACAGACAGCAATAACTCAGTCCTACAGTTACCTGTTCAATTGTATCATATAACTCAGCCTTCTAGAAACCAAAGGCCAAAGAAATCCCTTACAGTGGCTGATGTGTTGTTAGTGTGTTGATGCAGCTGGGTGATTTTAGTGCAGTCAACCCTGTACTACTCTCCTCCTTCTTTTCCATGGCCTTCTGCAGCTTACTTTGTGATTGTTACCGTCATAACTAGAGAAACACTCAGAACTTGATGATTTAAATTAGATTCTAAAAACCTTTGGAATAGCATAGTCTTTTTCACTTGTTCATGTCTAATTCTTTATGGGCAGGGTGCTGTTGTACAAAATCATAAGTTGCTGAAAAAAAATCATTTTCGTAGAACATCTCCGTTTCTGCATTTGATTCATTCTCCCCTTGTAGGTTAATGGAGAACTGACATTTCTAGTTTTAATATCTTGCAATCTACGACTTGCATACAGTTCTTTTTGAAGGACTATGGCCAGTCTTTCATTTTCTATCTCACAGATCATAGCAAATATTATTATTCTTTCATGCTCATCAGTAACTCTACATCATACATAATATTTAAGAGATTAACAAGATTGACAAAAATACTTTTCTGTACCTTATCTGAGCATGATTTATAATATTGGTGCTCTACAGTTCAAAGTTTTTAACCTCTCTGTCATCTAAAATTCCAATAGCAAGGAATTTTACTCCAAGAACGACACCATTGTCGAAAGATCAAACCATTTCTCCTCTATCTCTCCCCTCCATCTCCCTCTGTCTCCCCTTAGCCCCCCACATCCACCTCCCCAGACTTCCATATTTCTGGCCACATTTTGGGGAGAAATTAATAAAATGCTAATTCTTCTCTCAGTTTCTTATTGTTTTCAGTTTTCTTTTTTTTTTTAACTTCTACCATCATTTTATACACCTGAGTGATTCAGTGAATAATTAACTTGCATTTTGTAGCCACCAGTCAAAACTTGCTGTTGCTTTTTAGTATTTAAGTTGACCAGAGATGAAACTTTTGTGAATCACTCCACTCCTCACTTCTCAGCATATATTCTTTCACTTTTGGTGTATCTGTGCTTATGAGATGTAGACCTGAGCATAAAGCAGAAATACATCTCTCTTTTAGGATGCATCTTTGGGGATGAAAGTTTCGTGAACAATCTTAAGTTGCATTAACTGGGGCTTTTTGTTTCACCTGGTTGCCTGGCTACCTTACTCACTAGATGAATGGAGGGGTACTGTAGTTGTTTGGTCCCTTCCACTAGCAGAGTTTCCAGAGTATGATTTTTTTCTGTGGAAGGCTTGAGTATGGTCACTGCAACAGAATTACTATGGTGTCATTAGAGCAGAACACAACTCACTTTGAGCTACAATCATCAGTGCATAGACGAAATCCATTTCCAATCTCCTTTTGGACCCAGGTAAATTCTGTATGTGCTTCTTGCTGGCCAAAGCAAGATAAAAAGATGTACCTGAAACTGAATCCATGGAGATGGAGGCCACGGCTTTTTCCTTGAGCATTATGTCTACAATTACAATTACAGAAATAATGCCAGAGATGGGAGTTTCCTAACTAGCAGTGAGGGAGTTGAAAGTGGTATGTTATTGCTGCTTGATTGGCCGCATGCATTTGCCTACAACGGAACAGAATTAGCAGGTATTGCAATTTCCACTGACACTGATAAAGGCAACTAAATCTGGGAACCCTTCACTCTGCCTTTCTCTGCTTGTGGTTGACCTTGAGTTCAAATCTCTTTCTCTTAGCTAAAGACCTTGTCATAAAATTCTAACTGAAGCAATTCCCTGTACAATTACCATCATGTGGGGTTTATAACTTGCTGTTGATGCCACCAGCATAGAACATGCCACTCCAGCTTCACAATGGTATGGCTGGCAATGGGCAGACAGCATCTGATCTTATCATTCGGTGCTTAATATTGGGTGCTACTGAAATTACTTCTGGTAATTTCTGGTTGTCTGGAATCTCGTTATTTTACCTTTGTTTTTCCATATCTTCTTCATTAACTGTGAAAATTACCCAGAGGATCTCTTGTTGGTGAGTAGAGCCTGGGCTTCAAAACTGGCAGCAGCTCATTTTTGTGGGAGTGCCCCAAGGTCTGTAGCTGACATCCCGTCTGTAAATGCCCAGCCTAGAGTTAGATAGCAGTGGATTATGTTGAAAATGTTTTTACTCATTCGGACTTTCACATTAATCAGTCAGGCCTAACATTAATTTTCTGTGATGTTTTAGAGCAGGCAAGTTTTCAATGATATGTGGGTCATTTGTATTAATTTTGATTACTCTGATTTTTTTGCTTGTACTTGTTGTACAGAAAATAGATACAGCTATTACAAGTCTGTGACACAACCTAAGAGCTGCAGTTCTTCCACAGCACGTATCTGTAACCCGTGATTTCTTTCTTGTCATAGTACAATTGTATATGACAATACACCAAAGCTCTCAAAAAAACCCCACTTGTAACTTCATGAGCCATCCGAATTTGTGCATGCTTTCACATCCTCTTTTTTTTTTTTTACAATGAGAACCAATTTGTCATTACAATTTGATATAGCAAATGTTTCTGTAGATATAGAATCATAATTTTCTATATAAGCTTTAAATTATTAAATCATTTAAAATCTCTTAAAAGACATGATTATTTCTTCAGAATGCCTGTTAGTAATACTAAACTATTAGTTGATTTCTTAATGAAGAACTCTCTGCTTTTAGTTTAATTCATCAGCCTGAAGGAAAATATACACATTTATAGTGTATTGAAAGTTGCAGCTTTTATTATTAAAAGCATAAAATCCAAAAATTAGTATCTTCTGATACATTATAATTGTAAATGAGAAGAGATTTTAATTAATATCATTTTCTGCAGCAATCATATGCTCCAGAATGACTTGAGAGTATTGGCTTCCTGCTTGGATTTCAGCTGTAGAGTTCCAGAACTGGCATATGTTCCTGCAAGCACCAATACCAGTCACATTATATAAGAATTTAAAGTTCTTTCTGTTTATATGTTCCTGGTCATGAAAAATAGCTGTTAGTCAGCCCTTCAAGCATAATCACTGTGACTATCTTGTGTATAAACACTGGGACATGCTCCTTAGATTTTTAGCCCACCTGTTCATTGATTCCTTGGGTTTGTTGCCAGAAGGCACCACTATATGAGCTTTTATGAGTCACTGAGGATGACATATCTTTAAATATGATATACTTTATTTGCATTGGGCCTAGACTAGCTAACATTGAAGTTTCGTTTCTGAAAAAAAAATCCCATTCCAAAAAAACCTTTTGCTTAGAAATAGTGCTATTTTCTGTCAAATCAGGCATTTGTCTAAATTAGGTGATGTTACCTGCCCTAAATCTGGAGGACTCCTAGATCTTCAAGGAACATTTTAAAGAACTTCCTATAATCAAGCTCAGTCTAGGAAACAGGCAGCATCCTGGAGATAGTAATGTTCTCCCAGTGCCAAGCTGGGAGGAAGTGGGCACAAGGAAACCCCCTTACAGGCTTGAAAGTTAGACCTTACTTGGCTTTAGAGCAAAAATCTAGAAAGTGTCTGATTCTTAGCCCTTGGCATTTTGTCCTGGCTGCCTGGCCATAGACTGCAAATTCTGAAAGCTCAGATTTCCTCATGGCATCCTGACTTCCAAAAAAATTCAAAAATTCTGAGTGAGACCTTACTGGCAAAGGGTACAAAGAGAAGGTTGCTGACAGGAGACCCACATTTGTTTAGAGGCAGCTTTGCACCAGCACTGGAAAACTCTTAGAAGGTCTTCAAACTCAAAGAATTTGAAAGTGTCTAATTTTAAGACATAAATAGATGAAGAAAATAACATGTCCCTTATAGCTTCAGCAAGTACTTTAACTGCTTTAAAAATGTGTACTTTATCTGTTATTGGATGTTACTGGATTCTACTCCAAGTCGTTGTTTCTTGTTGCACCCTTCTTCAACAGGTTGAAGCTATTTAATACATGATGTTTCCTCTTCTCTACAGTACTTATGCATTGCAATCCTCTTTTCAGAAAGCTGCAGAATTTAATCTTTTATGTTTTTTGCAATCAGGCTTTTTCTACTTTTTTCCAATAAGAATTGTGACTTTTTACCTTCTTCGTAGTTTTCTGCATCCTAAAAAAAAAAAAAAAAGAAAAAAATGTACACAAGAACTGTGTGCAGTATACTTTATTTCTTTGCCAGGCAGGCAAAGTCAACATCTGCTTCTGATCATGTCTACTATTGAATGTTTTGCACAGGATTACACTAGCAGTTTGTGGTCTGTAGCTTATTACCCTATAACCTCAGCAGGAGACATTGCCTTGTAAGATACTGTGGTGGGGGAAAAAACAGTTTTCCCCCTAGAGTTATAAAAAAGTTATAAAAGGAGGTGGTGACCTTTGGGGTTGAGCCAACCACTGCTTCTGCAAAATGTGAACATATCACCCAGACTGGAAAAGAAGGTAGTTGTAGTTGTGGTTGGAGAAGAGGTGGCCATGTTCTAAGCCACGCGCTGAGGGGCCCGGAGCCCCACTGGGGGCTGGGCCCCCCCTCATCCCCTGGCTGGGGGGCTACGGGGACTTGGAACAGTGTTAGATTGGGCTAAGTATCTGTAGCTGAGAAGCTGGGAATTTTTTCCTCCACCATGAGCAGCAGACAGAGCAGCGGCAGAACAGCACTGACCAGAGAACAGTGGCAAAGAGCCAAAGAAGATAAGAACTGAAGGAGCAGCAAAACAAACATGCAGCCGAGCAGGAAGACACAGAGATCTCTGATGGAGAGAGAGAGAGAGCAGAACTAAGTCCTACAGAGACAGAGTTTGGAGTAAGAACTGAAACAAACTCCCCAAACCCCTCTGAGACCTCCTAGAGAGGAGAAGGAGATGGACTCTTACTTGAGAGGAGTCTTGGAGTGCTACAGCACTGAAAAGAGAGGAGCTGAGAAGCTCAGGCTTCCCAGAGCTGGACCGGGACGGCCGAAAGAAATGCGGAGGAGGGCTGTGCCCACCCACTGTTGCTGCTAAGCTAGCAGCCTGAGATCAGAGCATGGGAGCTCTGTAAGGGAGATTGAATCCCCTGAGGATAAGGACCATCACGAAGGCTTCTGCACTTCGTGGTATGACGCGGTGAAGCGACCTTTGTCCTGGTGAACACAGCCCACGGAAGAGAAAGACCCTCGCTTGGAGTCGAAGGGCCAAGAGGGGCTTGGAGACATCCCCTCGTGTGTACTGGCAGAGATCCAGCTACAGCTGCTGCATGGAAGGAGAGAGACTGCTGCCCTAGAGAGACTGCTGCTCTGAGAGGGGAAAGGATCTCTTCCTTCTTCCCTCCTGGACTTTTATTTGGAGGGAGAAGAGATTTGATCCATTGTAAATACTGCTTTATCATAGAAAAGATAGTTATGATTGTATATGATGTATTGTAATATTTATTTGTACAGTGTTTGTAATATAACCCTTTCCCCTAAATTGAGTCTTGTGTGGTGTCTGGAAAACCCATTTCACACTGGGTTGAGAGGTGGGAGGGGGGCTTGGACTCAAGAATTGGATTTTGGGGCTCTCAAACCATTACAGATACATTTTCTGATTCAGGAGATGCTTAGAAAGAGTCTTGGGTTCTTTATTTCAGAATGTAGAATTTTTGCTTTTGGCTGTATGAAAATGTCCTCCATGTGACTGGTTACAGCTAAGTGATTAAGCACTTTCTCTCTGACCAACTTGTTGCATTATTATTTACTGTTATGACAGTACTTATATCACCTGCTTACTTTATCAGCAAAAGTCCTTCCCCATCTATAAAAACAGCAGTAGACCTTGAAGAGAAAAAAGAAAAAAATGTGCATGTTCCCTTCATCAACCAAATTTACAATGTTATCAAAGGTGAATCTGGTTTTAGTTGAAAAGACCTTTTTTCCATAAAACAATGTGACTTCACATTCATTATATTTTATATCCTTTAAATCAGCATTAATACAAACTTTTATGAGTTCTTCTTTGTTTTCATCTGGGTTTGATAAAAGGCAAATGGCTGATAGATACCACCTTCATCCCATTTGGCCTTTTTCTGAGTAAGAGAGGCATAACTTTAGCACTGTTTCAGTCTTCTGAAATTTCCCTTGTGGTCTAAGATTTATTAAAATGAACATCATTGAGCCAGAGATTTTATGATAAGTGCAGTCTTCTTTCCTAGATTTTATAGATGACTACAGTGACCTCTTTTTACTGAAGAGATTAATGAAATTGTGTGGTACTGATTGCTATGATGACCTTTGATGAGCTGCCTTGTCCTCCTAAAGAATGTGCTAAGAGAGTTTGTCAAAGTGAAATAGTCAGAAGAAGTGGAGTAATTAAAGAGGGGTTTGCCACTATGTATTTATCCAAAAACTTGAATATCTTTCAGTAGTTTCATAAAAATTTGAATGCTTAGTTTAAGAAGTGGATATGAGCCTGGTAAGTCAATAGATTTGAATATATAGCACTAGTTCAAAGGACCTCATTCTTGAACTGAGCACAAATATTTAATGTGCTGAACTTAAGACATATAACGCAAGGCATTGTACAAGGAGGCATATATTAGTTTCTTCATTTCAGCCCAAGAAAAAAATACTGAAATTATCTGAGAGAGTATTTTACATATTTCTGATTTCCCTCAAACTAGGGAGCACTAGAACAGGATTTTCTCTGAGCTTTTCTGAGGTTTTCAGCTTGCCTCTTTTCCAGCTGCATATCATTTACCCCATCTCATATTTTTAGGCAGTTTTGATGCTCTGGAAAAATCTCCAGTACAAAAATTAGTAGAAGAGGACAACACGAGCAATGGAAATCAATGATACATCAAAGGACTTTAAATCCTTCCTGTGCTTGTAGCACAGAAGCAATGAATGGAAAAAAAAAAGATGACATTGACTTGAGTGAAATTATACATGAAGAAAAATCTACTTCACCTTGATAAATTACAGGCAGAGCACTGTCTTGTTATAAGTTTTCACCTATCAGCTGTTAACTTAGACCAGCTGTTTTAGTATATTGTTTTCCCATTAGCAAATACAGTTCCTTTTCATCTTGCTGTGCAGTCCTCTGGTTTGCAGCCCTTTCGGGTCACTGCTGTGGCTGCAGTACAGTGAGGATCATCGTTTGTCTGTGTGGCTGAGTTGTTTTTGTGTGAAAATAAAGGCACAGGCTTCTTTTGGCACAAAATTGTGTTGCATGCTGCCCTGGAAGCTGGAGAGCATGATAAGAAGGTTCCTGTAAATGTAAAGGAATGGAATGCCTTAAAGAGGATAGATACTCAGATTCTTGCCTTGTTCAGGGAAACTCTTGAGCACATGGCAGGTCATCACATGGTCTGTTTGGCCTACCTCTAACTAGGTTGAAAGTTTCCAGTTTTAAAACAATGACTTTACATACTGTCTCTTGGCCAGTTGGCAACTTCAGGAGATTTTGCAGGAGGCTGCTGTATTTTGTGGGATTTGCGATTGAGATCATGGAAGGAAGCTGAAGGTACTACTAGGAGTTATTATGGAAGAACTTGAAAGCTGAACTGGCAAGCAGGAGATGAGAAAAAACAGGACATAAATCAACAGGAGCTGAGTGAACCAATCTGTAGGAACACTGCAAAAAGAACCATTTATTTATAACATAGCTGGAATTAGTATGAGGTGCAAGGTCTTTATGTCTTAGTAGTTTGTTACAGTTTCAGGAAAGGGAAGAAGATGGCTGGCTGTGAAGATAATCCATAAATTCCACTGAATTCTTTGTGGTTCTTGCAGAACAAATAGAAATATATTGTATGGCTTCAGTAATGGAAGCACTGATTTTACCTGATAGTCTTTCCCTGGGGCTGTTGAATTTCAACAGTATTTACCAGCAGCCATAGGTGATTACTTGTTCCATCATACCGATCATTCCCACCTACTGGTTTGTTTAAATCTCTTTGTTCTGTATTTCATTAATCAATAATTTATGGTCATCGTAGCAAGTTTTTTAGTACAGTATCACATCCAGCCCTACGTTTTAAAAGTAAGAAATTGCTAATTGATTTGATTCTTAATTACAGTTCTCTGCTGTCTACTGATCCTGTATGCTGTAATTCCAATCCATAATCTAAAGCTATGAATTCAATCGCTTTTGGAAACTAAAACACTCTTGATAGTAGATACTACATTAACTGAGCATTAAGATGCTCATACTTACTACCGAAGATGTTTTCAAGTCAAGCAAGGGTACTGTATTGTGGCTTCCTATACCCTATCACAAGAGGACAGCAACTTTCTGTAGAGTGACGGCAGTGTATATATAATATTCTAATAATTATGGGAAAGCATCATGATTTGACTTCTCACAATGTCTGATAAGCCAAAAAAAAAATCTTTCAGATGTATTACATTTCCTTTCAATGTTGTACTTAGACCGCTCACTAGAAGACTAACCTTATGACATCCTGTATTTAATAAGTTTTCCATGCTGTCAAAAGTAATAATATTAATGTGCCATTCAGTTAAATTAATTTTGTTTTGTGCACTGGCCTGCATAGACATGAGCGACGTTTAGAAATACAATCAGGCAGGAGCTCAGAGAAGCCAAGTGGCAATATAGAGGGAGATGCAATCACTAAAGCAGAACAGCCAGCTGCAAGCATTTGTGGGTAGGCAAAGAGTTACAGGAAACCAGACTGTGATGTTCAGCCATGTATGATTATTTTAATTCATTCCTCCCTTTCTCATTTATTTAAGAAATTAATTTTCTTCTTGTTTACTTAAGAACTTGATATGTTTGGTAGCATGGTCTTTTGTCTGGAAATCAGAGTGTGTTTCTGCTAATCTTTGATTTCAACTGCCTTTGGCCATGGCATTTCTCATTTTCAAGAGGCAGCTGATTGTAATGCTTTTAAATTGATGACCGTGAAGTGTCATTTTCTACTACTAATAACAGTGTTTTCTCTTTCCATTTCCTCTGCTTTGTAGAAAGCAGTAATCGAAGTACTTTCTCTAAACAGTTAAAAATGTAATGAGAGGACTAAAAGGAGGAAGCTGACAAAATTTAGCTCGTTAATTTTTTAATAACATTGGCTTGTTCAGATTGTTGCCCACTTGCTTTCAAGTCCAGTTTACCATTTTGTTGGAGAATATTACATAGTTATGGCAGTTTAAAGAAATGCAATCTATTACTTATATATATATATATTGCAATAAGAGGACAGAGATTTATCATGAATTTCTGTGTCAAATAGTGCTGTTTGGAGGGGGACCGGGGGAGAAGAAGGAAAAAAAAAAGTAGATTTTTTTTTTGTTGTTCCAAAGAAAGATCTTGCTAGTTCTGTTCCCTATAAGAAAGGGTAAACAGTAGTGCTAGCATACAGAAGTTGTATCACAAAAGAGTCAGAGAGTAGGACTGTAGTAGGGAAATCTGTCAAGAGAAATATGCAATTAAACCATTTTTTTGGGCTTTTCCTCACTCCTACTTTAAAGCATGACTGTATCTCTACAGATATCACCGCCCAATAACTTTAAGAAATTCATTTGAAAGATTATTCCCTGTCTGCCCTAGAACTTCTCCCTTTAAAACTTGCATCATGGACTTTTGCTTCTATTTCTGTTCTCTGTTCCCCTAGTATCAGTCTCCTTTACATCTCTTCTTTAGTTGTTTTCCCTGCTAGTTCCTTTTTTACAGGATCCAAAATGAGCTCTCTAGACCGTGCCTCAAGAACCCTCTGTTTCTTCCGAGGTCTCCTGCTGTAACCTATTTCACTTTGCTGCTTAATTTACTTGTTACATGGCTTGTAACCAAACAGTTTACATTATCAGGAGCTTCCTTTTATGGCCAATTTTGTATATTTGAAGAGGGTATCATTATGAAGACACTACTGAAAGAAAAAGTAAAAGCAAACAGGAGAGACTTTTGATCACAGGCATTCTGTACTTCTGTTTTGTAAGACAAATGGGTTATTCGTGAAATAAAGACTGATCCTTGAATAAGGAACCATGCAGTAGGGCACCTGATTGTTCACATTTTCATATGGTTTTAAAATATTTTCTTCAAAAGTGCAGTAGGTACAATCAGAAAGAAGGTTCTGCCTTCTCTCCAGAAGCTTTTAGCACCTATTTATTGCCAACATGGCTTCTATATTCATTTTAGACAGCAAAAGATTGTCAGATTAATGGTTTAGTTGTTAAAGGCCTTAAGTTTATATTGACTGGACTTCTAAATAACTTCTAATAGCTTCTTCTGCAATCAGCCTTTTGACTGAAAAGGTCAGGAGGGCTCTGCCTCTCCTATTTGGTGTCAGTACTTTATCCCAAAAGTAGTGCCAAGACTTTGGGGTACAGTGATACTTGGTCTGTATACATATTCATGTGATAGTCTCCAAAAGTGCTGTAATAATGGGCTGACACGTTAGCTTCAGCTTTTCTTTCTCTTTCCAGTTCTTCCTTATCTTTCCTTGCTATTTCTAGCCTGCTTCTGCAAACTGAGTTTTAAGAGCCTCTTGGTCCCTTCCCACTCCTTTGCCTAATTGTGGCAGAATCATCTTCATATTGTGGGCTCATCTGTGCCCTGATTTGCCAGCATAGAAGAAAAAGATTCTTTCTTTACTGATTATACCTATTGCAAGTTTAAAATTTTCTACTTTCTTCTTTAACCATGCATTTATCAAAAATGCTATGCCTTTGAAGCTGGTACTGTTGAACAGCTGTGGTAGAAATAAAATGTCAGTTTTAAAGAAAAAAATAAAGGGAGCCCAACAAATCAGTATTTCCTTTTCCCAGTGTGTCCCCTAATTATTCTATGGGGTATGGGGGAGTAATACTTTCCTAATTGTAGATCCCAGCTATGTGTATGAGTTTCTAATTCTGCCCACTTGCTATCGTGGCTTAATTGAAGTTGTGACCAGTCTATGTCACAATTTTATGTCACAATTACTGCATCCATGTGATTCTGTAATTAGTATTATTTTGGCCCTTTTTGAGGCTTAGTGTGTTCATACCTTACATGCCAAGAAAAGGAATTTATGGGATTTGAGATCTCCCTGTGTAGACAGAATGGGATGGCCTCAAAACTGTCTGAAGCCCGTCAGTGTGGGAATTGGGATTAGAGATTCTGTCATTACAGTTTACGTGGGCTTCCTGAATTTAACTTATAACCCACCTTTATGCTGTCCCTGTTTTCTTTACAAGGTTTTAAAGCATTTTAGTTGCTGTGAAAACCATACAGTGAACATTATGAGCTTCCATTGTAAATATTTATTAGGGTAAGATGGTATTATTTTGAGTCTTTGTCCATAAACCACATCATATTGTGTTTCTCTCAGGCTTATGCAAATATTCACAATGAAAACTGGGTACTAAAGTTGGAAACCCCCTTCACTCTGTTTGTGTCCTTCCTATACTGATTGTTTTGGAGTCATAGAAGCATATGGTGCTGTTTCTTGGTTTTTTGGTATTGTTTTACCAAGAGAGCTGCAAGCATCAACTTTCTCATAATATCTTCCACAAAAATCTGGAGAATGTTTATATTAATAAGATAGATATCTCTGTTAGACATTCTGCAGTACAAACGAGAGTAATCTACATAATAGCATTTTTCTCTGTAGCTCATTAGGAGAGTATACTGTCAAGGCAAAAATGACTACTGACAAATAGAAGAAACATTGAACAGATAGGAGCCACTTAAGAATCATCTCTAAAAAGTCCAGGTTCTCAACAGGACTTCAAATAGCCTATCCTAAGCTGAAGAAGTGTTAACAGCACTGTCTGTGTCATTTATGTTCTGCTCCATTGGATCCTCTTTAAATGTAATGAAGTTATGAAGTGCTTAGCTGGAGAGAATCTTTTGATTGGTGTTTAGGCATTATACATGAATAGGTTAATGTCTATGAGCCTCCCAGTTGGAAGTTTCTAACATTAACTTACAGTTTCCATCAGAGATCAAAGTAATTTACTAACATAAATTATTTATATATAGGGCTGAAAGAAATTAATAATAACAATAAGGCACCTCCATGGGATAATCACCATACCAGCAGCACTCATCTGTAGCGTGTAGCCCTGCAGGGGTTTGTAATTATCTCCTGCAAACCACACCTCTAGTGCTTGCTGTTTGTTGCTTCATTGCAATGCTGCCACTTGCAGTATTTCGCCTGACAAATACTTTTTAAATTAAAAAAAAAAAAAAAAAAAGTGTGGCAGTCATACAAAGAGAAAAGGTTACAAGTAAAAGAAGTATTGAGAACTGCAGTTAATACAGATTTTAATACTAACAAGAAAGGTACTAGAATTGATTCTGGAGGCACTTAATTAGGTGCCTGTGCTTTGTCTTCAGATTATTCACTGGAATGAGGCTATCATCTGCTGCCATTTCCCATGGTTTGCTGGTGATCTATGGAAAACTGGCTGTTTACATGAGGCTGGCTTTTTCTCTGCGCTTCCTGCAGCTAAAATTCCATTAGAAGATACTAAAAAGGCATTAAACTCTCTCTTAAAATTACTCTTCTGTGTAGACAATTGCATTATTTGCAGAGAAGCATAACATGATTACAGATGGAGAAAGGCTGGTGAGAGGTGATGGTCTCCGTGGCAATACCTTCTCCAGCCTCTGCTGAAGCCCTCACATCAGAAAAAATAATCCTAACATCATTTTATGCTACTAAACACAATCTAACAAACAAACAAAAACTAAAAAGAAAAATTTTAAAATATCCACTCAAAGAAACAATTAGAAGCATGGTATCGATTTGAAGGGGAATACAAGTTCCCGTGCTGCTACGACTAAAGCTCTACCTAGAGAATCTACAGGTAAGGACAGAACCCTTGAATATTGGGTGATATGAGAGTACAAAGGCTTACAAGATGGGGTGACTAAAATAAGCTTTCATATATACCATGTTTCAGTCTTACTCAGAGCCCCATGAATCAACCAGGTGAATTTAAACCAAGTCTACCATGTAATAAAGCAGCGACCACAGAAAACACCAGGCAGCTGGTGAGCTGTGATCGTGATAACACAAATCAATAAACAATTGATTTCTTCCATTCTGAGCAACCTGCAAGTGATAGATCAACTTCACCAAATGTCAGGTGAACAGGAGAGTGTTTTGCTGTCACCATACCACTGCAGGCTCAGTTCAAGCCAGGCATGAGCTATGCAGATTGCATGGCTGAAGTCTGCATTTTCATAATCTGAATCTGTGCTGGGATTTATAACAGTATATGAAGTCAGGGAGGAATACTAAATTATTCCATAGCAGTGCAGTCCACGTTGTGAAAGACATCTTAGGTTATTCTAGATATGAGCTAAAAATGTAATTTTTATGATATTTGTATCAGTTCTTTTGAGCAAGGCAATAATGTCATTCTAGCCCTTCTGGGCTTGATAGTGCTCCCCAGCTACCCACTTTACAACCTAAAGAGTCCTAATCTACTTACCTATTCCTTTTGCAGAAACTGTGTCATATCTTTGATCATTCCTACACGGTTTTTTTGTAATCTTTCCCAATTCTACCGTATCCTTTTTGAGGTGGGTAGGGCACTGTAAGTTTTCAAAATACTGGCACACATCCATTCTGACAGCGTTTTTATACAATAGACATGTTTAACATCATGAGCCATTTTGTTATGTCCTGTCTGAGCATTTTTTAACTACACATAACTGTGTTTTTTCTGTATGTTTCCTCACCCCTGGTGATCACTGAGCTGATGTCTGACAGGGAACTATCTATTGCAATCCCTGGGTTTCAGTCCCAACTTGTAATAATCAGTTTAGGGTCTGTCACTTTTTAGGTAAAGTCCTTTGCACATGGACTGTCTATTCCCTGGGAAATACCCACTACATCCATTGTGAGCCATTTGCTCTCCGTAGTGTCCCTCCAGCTCTTTAGGTAAGGTGCTGACTTTGCCTCTTTCCCCTTGGCTCTTTGAACCAGGTAAATAGCCATATTATTCTTGCATTTGTCGTACAGGGAAATGGTGCATAATTCCTGCAAAAAATTACCTGGTGTCTTAACGAAAAGCTTTAATATACCCCCTGAAATTTCAACAAACAACCTTCAAATTTATTCTAAGAAAACACTGGAACCAAAGACATATGGTCATAGAAATGTATTTTATACTCCACTGTCAGAATAAACTGTGGAAGTAGACATGCCATAAGAACTACTGCCTTTGAAAGAGAAACATTGCTGTCTGAAATTCTTTATTGGACTGTTCAGTGTAATCTAATCCTTCTTGTCTCAAAAGCAGCCTTGTTAGCCCCGTAGAGATACAGTTGGGCTTGAAGGGAAGGAGGAAAGCATCTTGGATCATGGTATTGATAATTTCTAAGCAGTATTCTCCTCCTCTCCACCCCCCCCCCTTTCTCGTATCTGCAAGTTCATATATCTTATTCCTCCTTTTGAAACAAAGTTCCTGTAATTCTGAATATACTTTATCCCTTCTCTCTTTGCCAGGACTGCTAGGAAGGTACTAAGCAATGAAAATACATAAAATAGCAAAAGGCTGGATTTGGCAGGACCCCAGAGGACAGGCTACAAGGCAAAACCAAATCCTTCCAACCATTCCTTATGAAAGGAGGGATGTACTGTGTCCTTTTGTGGTCTATATCTGCCTTTTTTTCTTTTATAACAGATAGGAGACAAGTCTTTTTTTATACTGAATATTTTGTGCTTTGTGGTTTTTTATACTTTTTGCTTTTTTGACCAAGTGGGATGAGAGACCCATGTTACTGTTTCATGGGAAACAGCCTAGTAGTTGTGTTAATTGATTTCCACTGAAAAACAACCTGGGGAAAGCAAAACAATCCTGACTTGGTTTAAAGAACAACAGTATTTGTGGAACCATGATTGTTAGAGGTGAAATGCTGAACAGTATTACTCACTTTGCAGCCAGCACCTATCTTGTCCTTTGTTTCCATCCAGAATAGTTGCTACAACAGACTTGAGGTTATCGAGGATTTAATCTGGACAATCTGTGGTAGACATCTCAATATTGTTCATTTGATTGTTTTCTTTACCAGTATGAGTTGGAAATGTAATCCTGTTAGTTTTCTATGGGGCTTTCAAAATTGCATTTTTAAAAGGTACAAAAAATGAATAAAATATTACATCATGTCTTGTTTGCTTTCACAGCAAGAAAAGCTGGGTGATATCTGCTTCTCCCTCCGTTATGTGCCTACTGCTGGCAAACTGACTGTTGTCATTCTGGAGGCAAAGAACCTGAAGAAGATGGATGTCGGTGGACTATCAGGTATGTGTGTGAAAATCCGCTTGTAGATTTTGCAGGCTTGTAAAGGCAGAAAATGAACTCATTTTCTGTTGGAGATCTATTGGTTAAGAAGGTAAGGACTCTTTTTCCCTGTCTGAAAAATGTGGTTTGTGTTTCCTTGAAAGTTAGGGCATGGTTGAGTATATCAGAACTCATTCTAGCTTAAAAAGAAAAAGAATACCAGAATACATTGCATTCCATTCCAAGACAAGGTCTGAAAGTTAAATGATCAGATGACAGTGCAAGCTCTCTGTACTTTTCTTCTCTCCTGTTACCTGGAGATAAATACGGACTATTCAGGCAAGAGAAAAAAATCTGACTACAATTCCTATTGTCTGTTTAATCTCACAAAATGTGAGCATTTCCCTGCAATGTTACTGATAATGCATAATGAAGGAAGTCGCCACAGGTTACCATGCTGACTGCTGTTTTAGGTGCTAGGAAAATTGTTTCTACATTTGAAGGGCTCCGTTGCAATTGTTTCCATGCTCTGAGTTAGGAGTGCACTGTATTTGCATGCACATCAGAAATCAAAATGACAGTCTTGCACGTGGGGTAGTCAGTGAGGCTGATATATCCAACACGCTCAGTACCTACAAATAGTCCTCATATTCTTTCCGTGTGGTAAGGCTGTACACACCGTGAGTGACATGATGTTTGCTATCTGTAAGGAACAGGGTGCAGTCAGCGCAGGTGGCATGAGGACTGTGTCCCAGGGACCTGGTGGACCCCCGTGCAGGTTTCTATTCTCTGGTACATCTAGAATTTGGACATAAATTACTGTCTAAATTGCCGATTAACTGAGACCAAATTAAATAACAAAATGCTTTATAAGGTGAGGTCTTTCCCAGAAAATCTTACTTTGTATACCCTCTGTTTAGAAGAAACAGCTTCTGCCCACCATTGAGAATGATGCTATTTCCAGTGCAGTTCTAGAACTGAAAATTTTTACTGCTGCCGCTAGTACACAGATGATGTAATTGCTGATTTTGATTTAGCGAGTGACAAGAAAAAAAGTGGTTTACTTTTATTTTTCTTATAATCTTAGACCAAGATAAGAGTTATATGCAAAATAAACGGAGAAATGGGAACTTACTAAAAGCAAGCCTGAAGGTTTTATTTACCATTTTTTATGAACCATAACTGGAGGACCTTCACAAAGTGAGGGAAAACAAAGTGTTTTATCAGTAACCAGTTATCTTCTTGTGTTATTTGCTTCTAAATTCATCCACTGCAGAGCAACAGATGTAAAGTAAAAGACATCCAAATGCTGTTGTAGTCATTACCTCAGTAAAGTCTAACTCTTGTCCAAAACAGACACTGGATTAGGACTCACCACTAATAGTTTCCTTAACACTCATTCTGAACAAATTGCAAATTAATGTTCTTAAGCACATTTACTTCCTAATGGTTTCCTAACGAAAGATTAGATTCTCATAATGAAAAAATTTGGGGGGTTTTGACTGAAGTATAGCTCTGAGAGCCAGAGCATCTATATTCTTTTCCAAACTTTGCAAGAAATGTGATGGATAATGGGTACTCAGCTTTCAAGAAACAAAAGAGAAGGGCTGGGGAAGCACTAATGAACTGAAGAGTTTCTACAAACTTCAGATAAAAAATATAATGCATTGTATTGAAAATAACTATGAGGAAATGAATGGGGCTTACTCTTGTCTATGTGGTTCAGCCTCATTCATTTCCTCATAGTTATTTCCAATACAATGCATTATATGCATTCTACTGAATGCACAGAGAGCACATTTAAATATATTTCTGGGGAGTGACAGGTTTTGTTCTCCTTTTTAGGGCCATGCCAAACTAGAAACATTGTGTTCTCTTGGAGACAAACAAACCCAATGGGATACCATGGTTGTAGCAGGAATTCAGAAGTCACTGACAGTGATAAATGGCAGTTAGTACAGTATTCTTGAGGCAGTAATTATAGATGAAATGATGTTGGTTTAAAGTAGATCCAGTATATTTCATTAGGGAATTTATCTTTTGAATAAATTATGCAGAAACAACTTTGGAAATCAAGCTGAGATTCTGTTGCCATTATTCACACTAAATAACACCTACTCTCTAAGTAGTAATGAAGGTGACAGGATTTCATCTCAATTAGCAAATACTTTCCCACTAGTTTTGTTATTTTCTCTAGATAATAAAATGGCTTTTCATTTTGCAAAACTGAAAGTTTTGCATGGCGGTGGAGGTGGGAAAATGGTAACAATCAAATGTGATCTCAAACTGAATGTTACCTATATATTCCACAGCACTTACTGTCACCAAGGGAAAGCCATTAGCAAGAGGTGGAAATCATGTAGTTGACAGAGATGGGGGAAAAAATCTTAGAAGTTTGTCAAAAATAGGCAAAAAATATCTTTTTGAGTTTGGAATATGTGTTTTTATTATTTTGTCCTACTTTTGAGAAGATGCTGGAAAAGCCGAAGGCAGGTAAGGGCTCTGCTTTCTCTTGCTCCCAGCCTTTATGCCTCTCTGGGGAGTTTCCCTGCCTCACAGAGAGAAGGAGCAAGGCCCAGGCTCCTGCAGGAGGTCTGACATAGTGCTGCCAAGCATTCACAGCACAGTGGTGGACAACTTTGTGGTTTCCTTCTGGCTGCTTCTCTCTGCATCTTGAGTATTACTGTTGCTAGTAAATATCTGCTATGCCTTTGCACCTCGATGATGTGGGAGGTTTTAGTGTTTATGTTATCTTTAGTCCCAACAGAAAGAACCAGTCACTGAGGCTCCATAGTCGTCTGAACCTCTATTTAGAAATTTATTATTTCTGTAATTGTGGTCAATCGGGCTTAAATACATGCTTGATTTTTTTAACATGTATATTTATGTTGTACAGATAGAGAGCCCCATTACAAAAGCATTACGTTATCCAGAGCAAGAGAAAGATCAAAGTAGCTTGAGCACTACCTTTCCTAGCATTTCTACAGGGTTTCTTCCTAGTCAGCATCTATACGATATTTAATGGTTACTGGAGCCGGGGGGGAGGGGGGGGAGGGAAGACACCTCTATAAAAACTTTTATCACCATCATTTCTAACTTTTCCATAATTTTTATTAGCAGTCAAAAGCCAAGCATAAATTGCTGTGGAAACAGACAATAAAAGACAACAAACTGATCATCAAATTCATTACACTTCTTGTAACAAAACCACACCACTCATCTGAACAAAATACTCCCAGGTCTTAAACTTAATTGCAACATCAGGCTGTGACTAAAGCAAACCTTGGCTCAAACACTGGAACTATTTAGCCTGAGCTCATCAAGTCACCATGACAAGTGAAAATTATTACTTCTGGTGAGCAAGGGCCTCTGGGAAGTAATTTTGCACATTCTAAAATGGCATTTTAATTATTTGAATTATATTTGAATGCATTTTTAATGAATCTGACATCTGGCAGGTGATAGGTAGGAATTTAAGCTATAAAGAGATTATTTTTATTTATCTGAATGTGGTGATCTTGGGTGGCTTTATAAGCATTGTTCACCCAAAATGTCTACAAGACTTAGAAGTTTAGGTCTTACAGGGAGCTGAGACTCCTAAGTTACTCTCTTAGTTTTATTTTGTTTTTTATTTCATTTATTTCATTTGCAGAATTGGAATATTTCAAAACCAGTTTGCAGTTTAATCTCTCCAAACAGGCCATGGAGACATAATCCAACTAATTCATCAATGAGGGCACAATGCAGCTTACCAATACCATTCAGTTTGCAAAGGTTGTCTGTTGTTATGTACTTTATTCAGGTTTACAATCCCTTCTGCTCCAGAAAGACAGCACAATTTATCTGCAGCTCCTCTATGAGATATTAATTTAAATCAAAGTGATACTGATTTCAGATACAGATTTAAATGAATATAAAACTTCTATCTAAATTCATTTTAATCCTGTTTTGTATTAACTTATTTTTCAAAGAAAAATTGGTTGTTCAACCCTCAGCGCATCTCACTGTTACCTAAATGTGACCTATGTGATAAATATGGTACTTCTTTTTATTACAAAGGAAAATTCCAAATATATATGTATACATTTGTGCAGGCAGTTCTATAGGTTTCCGTGTATTTAGCCATAGCCATTCAGTTTTGTTCCTAACATAAAAGAAAAACTTTCATTTCAACTTCCATCAACTTTCCCTGCTTTGATTAAACCAATCTTTGAAATAAACTACCTGAATAAATTGAAAAGCATTTTCCCTCTGAACCTTCAGAAGAGGCTGAGGCTGGCTCTTGAACAGACTGTTATTATGGGTGTTTAGCCACTCAGGCCATTCAGCTTAAGTGCCTTTTTTGGTTTTGGTTTGTTTTTTTTAAGAACTTCAGTGGCTCTGTGTATTTCTGGTGAAAGACTGGTTTGTATCAAGAAGTCATCTTTTAGTAGCTGACAATAAGTGTAAGCCTTAACACATCATCTTTTCAGGATTAATTTCAGTATGGTTTATTCTTCTAAAAATATTTGAAAGCTAATGTGGTTTTGTTCTCTTTGTATTTGTATAGAAGCAAGCAATATACCTTCCTCTTATCTCCTCCCCACTGCTGCCTCTCATCACTCCTCCCAATCAGACCTAGAGTTTCAATGGGGAGGAGATGCCCTAGCTGGCATGGGCTAAGGTATTGCCTTAGGAACTGTTGCCAGGTAACAGATATTACAGCAGACCCTAAATTGTACTATTTATTTCAAATTAATGCTTAGGAAGAACTGCAAGAAGAGGATTGTCATTGGATCCATGTGCTTTTCCTTTTACAGAAAGCTGCAGATATAGTTGTGGAGAGAAAGCAGCCATAATCAGGCCCATTATGTGTGAAAGCTAATCTCAATATTTATGAGTTATAAATAGAAAACACACAGCACCTCTTTGTATCTGCCAAGCAAATACTGTAAGTCAGAACCATCTCTGGGAACCAAATGGTACTCTAGCAGAAATACAGCTAGTTTTCTACAATTTTAAATATTGCATTCAAATTCAAAAGGCTTGGTTGGATGTCTTAGAAAAGAATTGAAAAAATAAAAATTGTTTAGAGACCAGCTCTTTGAAGACAGAGTGAATGCTCATGAATTATGCAGTCAGAGCATTCACTTTAATAACTTCATTAAAACATAAGAAAACTTAAAAGCTGGCTAACACAAATGCAATATTACGGGAAGAGAAATACACCGTTAATGCCATGGTCTTGCTGTAAGCCATATTGTAAGCATAACTCAGTGAGTATTAAGGGAAAAGAAAACAGCCATATTAAAAGACAAAAGTAAAAAAAAAACCAAACAAACACCACCACCACAATAGCTGCATTTGCAATTAGCCTGATCCTAAGGAATCCAACAGAGATCAGTATCAACAAATATTTTAAAATCTCTACTTACTTTGAGGATTTCTACATCATGTAATATCTCAGTCTCTTTACTTCTGTGCTGGCAGAACTTCCAACAGTAGGTGGCTGCAGTAATACATCTCTCTAATGCTTGCAAAGTGGTCTCACACCATTCCAGTAAATTCACTGTGGGCTCCTACAGTGGTGAGGACATCAGTCACTAAATCTCCATCACTTAAAAATCTTTCTCTCCTGCCTGAAAGAACATCCCTGTTGGTGAAATTTCCTTAAGACTGGGCAGTAAGTGGGGGGTCGTCTGAAATGGTCCTCTTTCAATAGATAAATAAGGTATTAGGGAATATATTCCAGACTACAGTGTATTCATCATAGAAGCCATGTTAAAGGATACATAGACTCTCATATTCCAGGGCATTTTGGAAAGACTTATGAGCAAATTGTCAGGTAATTGTCCATTTTGTAGTGAATACACAGTTTCCACTGAATCATATGCTGCAGGCTATTGCACACAACAATATTTTGTATTAGATGAACCATCAAATTTGATGATTCGTACAAGGAAAGAGAGTCAAATTGCTGGTTTTGTTCTCCTGTGCTTAAAATGAGGAAAAAGAGACCATGCCTGCTGATTGCCAGTTAATTTGTAAAAAACCTGTAGGCATTGCTCTGAGAAACCTTAGGACAATCACTGTGCTGAAAAAGTACCTTGGCTCAAGAGCTATATGAACAGCTTCTTGATTTGAGAAAGGAAAGGTTATTTCATGTGTACATCTCCTTAATTGTAGACACTGACCGAAGGTCCAGGTGGTCAGCACCCAGCTGGTTGGACTCTGCCCACCAAGTCACCATTTTCTGTCATTTCTATTGATATCCGCCCACCTTTCCTTCCCCAAAACAAAGAGCAGAAAGAATTCTTATTCTTTTATTTGAAGAGCCACATCTAAATAATGAATTTTGCATGTGTTTTTATGTATATTTCTCCCTGATTAAATTATAGTAAGTTTTTATTAGATCATGCAGTCCCAAAGCAAATGTGAAAATGTATGTGTTAACCATCTCATTTTCTTATAAGTAATTAATGCTTTAGGTTTTCAAGTTCCTCAAGAATTCCATAGCAATGTGAGTGGCTGTAAAATGGATGTAGAAATACTGTAGATAGTCTGGAGTCCTTAGGGAAATTAGTCAGTTCTCTAACAAGTAAGTTTAATTTATTTTTACTCTCTGAAAATTGCAGCCTATATCATTTTTTTAATGGCCTTGAAGAAAAAAAAAAAGTGGATTCAAAAAGAAAATGTACTTTTTTCATCTCTATAAATACAGTTTAGATAAGTGCTTAAATGTGCACAGAAAGTAAGGAAAGTATAAATGAGGCTATTTCCTTTTCACAACTGTAAAATCAGTTTTTAAGACAGCATGATGATCATTTTATTACACTGTTAGTGCAGTTGAGGTTTGATGAAATTTGTGGGACTGTCTGAAGAAATAGAAACAATTTTAAAATCAAGTTTTTACATTACTTTAAATCCCACATGCACCTTTGTTTGTTTAATCTCATCTGGGTAGAAAGATAATTAGTTTTGGCTAGATCTTTGTGTGTTATAGACCTTCTGACTCTGTTTCCAAATGTGTAACTCCTTTGTGTTCACATCTCAGTGGAAAGAAACATTTCAGAAATTAGACCCTTGATCCTGAATTATTCCTAAAAGGAGCAAGGGTTGTATGCTAAGAAGGGAATTGCACATTTCCTCTAGTACACTGTGCTGAAAATGTCTGTGACAAAAAAGAAAGCACATACTTCAGCGTAAGGAGACAGATAAGAAAACAGTTGTTTCTAGTTCTTTCTTGGTATCATTACTTTACATACATTCTTTATGGGTGACAGTTGTTCAAATCTGTCCACACATTTTGTAAGTGAAGCTTTCCATTGGCAGCTGCAAGATGCTATTCAGTAAAAATGAAAAAGAAGTTTTCCCCTTGTCAATTCCAAAGTTAATTTTCCAAAACCATTCTAACTAAAGGTGAAACTCAAGTCCTGCCCTCTCTTCTGTTGATGCAGTTCCCCATTACCCTCCTTGAGGTAACAGAAGAGAAATATAATCTTGTTGCTGACTGAGATTCCAACATTCAGTTGTGAGATGCCAACATTGAGTTTTTCTCATTGTGACTTTTGTCTGTCCCAGTATAGTGATATGAATCTCAGTGGGATTCTCTTTCCAAATACTTTATCCCTCACTTTTACTTTACTTCCATGATGCTATCGATGAGACAGAAAAGCCAGCATTTGAGCCCTGTTCTTTCCCCTTCAGCACAGGCCACTCTGCCTTAGTCCCATCTTGTTCTATTTGAGTCAGTAATGGGACAGGAGGCAAGATTGATTAATTGGAGATTAGCTGCCAACAGGGTAGAAAAGCAAAGCCCAGAAATGCCACTTTTCCCCTGTCAAGAAATTCATGTGAGAATTATCTGTGTTTCCTTCCTGGCTATCGTTTTTTGCTTCTATTTATTAGCTGTGAAAGTCAACACAGTCCTGCCTTAATAAGGGTCTTCTTTATAATCACTAACGTGTTTGTGTCACTTCTGTAAAACTTTCAGATGTGTTGAAGGGGAAGATAAGTATGGGTATGAGGGAAGGATCTACACAAGGAACACCTTTATTTAGATATCTAATTTCTTTAAGATAGCTAAAGTGCTAAACAGTTGTTTTAGAAAGCTAAAGATTAATCTGGTATTTTTTTTTCATTCCTTTAACAATATGATTGGTTTTAAAGTAAAAACTGTGTGTTTTTTTCCTCCATTATACCAGTCTTGTTGATAAGATGGAGCCAGCTGTGTTTCTCTCAACTGATACATCTATCACCAACATAAGACAATAGTAAAACTGGTAGTATGGAGGGAACAATTCCTGATGTTTTATAATTGTTAGTGCGGTAACTGTAGTCCTCTTGTGTTTATTAAGCTATCTTTTTTCTGTCTTCTTGATGAATATGCTATTGCTCATTCCCCACATGAATTCTTTTCATTTCTGCTGAGCTGTCTTCGAGTTACAAATAGCAACATTTTTTACTATATTTAAATCAAAGTAATTTCTGTGCAGGGGCTTCTTGCTGCATCCCATCACATTAGATATTAATGAAATAATTACTGAACAGTAAAACTCTAGTTAGGGAAAGCCACTAATAAAGCTCAGATCACATAGAATCTGTCTAGTCTGGGCAATGACAGACATAAACTTCTTCATTTGACTGCAAAGATCAAATGTTATGTAACGCAATTGACCAATGTGAAATGGGTAACATTTAGAGATTTTCTAACCAAACAGGCCTAAAAAGAAATCTGTCATAAAGAATCTCACCCACTGCAAAGCTCCATTGTTTTCTACCTCTTTTTTTGAAGGCAGAAAGGAGGATTTCTAAGATCTGGTTTTGTGAACTATGTCACAATATAATCTCTGTCAGATTTCAGTTTGTCAAAAATCAAATAATGATAGAGATATACATTATAGAGCTATGCATGATCTAATAAAAGCTATGCATTATCTAATAGTAGGCAAATACAAATTTTAATTCCTGTCCTGTAAGTAGTGTCACATGAGGGTTTCAGGATCCAAATATAATCTCTGCAGCTCAGCAGCATCTTTGTAGGAACTGTTTCAGGTCAGAGAAGTAACAGGTTCTGTTTAATCTGAGCTATCAAGGCCAATTCTTAGGATCTCTTTTTCTTCAGATTCCCAATGGTATCACAGAACAATTTATATATACGGGTCTGCAGGTTAAATCCACCTTTCCAATGGAGAGAATATGATAATGTCCTGATTGAACCCTAATGAGAAAAAAGCATCTTAAATTCTCTTTGAGCCTCTCCAGAAATCTTTGCAGTACAACTGGCTCCAGGGCCAGTCTCATCACAACACTGTTGTGAGGGAATACATTCCTGCAGTAAGTTCCAGGAAGCTGAGTTGAAATACTCAGCTGTATCGGTTGATTCCCATCAGCAAACCATCACATGCTTGTCAACATCTGAGGGGTGCTAAAAGTAGTGATTATGAGAGCATGCAACATAACGGGTTTTTTAAGTTCAGGAATCCTGACTGTGTAGGATGTGAAGAAATGCTTATGTAAGGATATGACAGCATAAGCAAGTCTTCTGCTGCAAATTGTTTCAGCTGGTTGGAAGCTAAGTTAATTCAGGCTGCTCCCTCATGGATAAAAAGTAGAAGGGGGGAAATGTTTAATTTAAAAAAAGTGCATGTTACTTTAGAAATAAAGTATTTGGGATCTGGATCTGGAAAGCTGTGTGAGCAAAGGTGTTTCTGGGGCAGATTTCTGCTGTTATTATTCAAAGTCACTTTCACTGGGGCTAAGAAGCTTAAAGAGTATTGGACCAAACTGGTTCCTGGAGGATGGAAGTCAGGGACTGGCTCAGTCATTTCTGGAGACTATATGTAGCACCCCATTGCTAAGGAACATCTACTTCAGGAAGTTACTGTCTGGATTCTGGTCAGGAAACTAGCACTTGACAAAAATAATCTTTACATCTGCTGCTCTGCTCAGTTTTTGTGTCTGGTAGTCCCTGTGGGAAAGCAAGTGAATGATTCCTACTGATTGAGTTCTTTGACATGAATTAGTCAAGAAATAGGCTCAAGTATGAGATAGATGTTGCTTTTGTCTAATATGAACATTGATTGCTTTGATGTCTTTGATCAAGGTTTGAGTTCTTCTCACAACAATATAGAGTAGTGTAAGAGAATCCACAACAAAGCACAGACAATCATTTGCTTATAAATTAAATTATTTGTACAATCATGTCTTTCACATACACCAGTGCACACTTTCCTTTGTGTAACTAATATATCAGTAATATTATAAAATACCAATTGCTATGGAGTCTAGGTATTATGGTCTTCATCTTCAGGTTCCATGAGGTAGCAGAGGATGTGACTTGATCACTTTTCAGCCTTGAGGTAGGTTTTGCACTGATTAAATGTTCTATTGCATTAAGAGCTGGCAAAAGCCCAAGGCCAACAGTAGTCCTTTGGTAATTTAAAATACAGTTTTGTGAACAGTGGATTATAAGGCATGATTTCCTTTAAATTTTGGAGTGTGACTGGGTATTCTTATATCTAATAAAATACATGCTTCAATTGAAGCTTTTTTCCACAGTTTGAACATCCATAGTATCTCTTTCACAAATGTATTTTCTGATGTGTAATGAGAGTTGAGACCATGTTGGAGCTTTCAGCTTATATAGGGATACTCTAGTAGTCTTCCTGTATTCCATCTGGCTGCCTACTTTCACAAAACTTTTAGGAATTTAATGTCCTTAAGATGCCTCTGATCCTGGCCAATATACTAAAAAGGCATGGAAAGGGGCTAGTCAGTCACCAGGCTGGTACTTGCACACAAAGAAGACAGAAGAGTAACCTACACTGTGTTTCCTTGGGAACTCAAACAAAAAAAAAAGCGTGACAAACATGCTTTGATGATTCGTATTTAAATCTATTCTCATTTTCTTGCTACGTGCTGGTTTTTTCTTTCTTTCTGATCTCTGGATAAAGGAAATTAATTTTTTTTTAATCTAGATAGCTACTCCAATAATTCCAATAATCCAAATCATTCCATTACTTCCTCTCCTGAATCTGAATTACCTAAGCTATATCCTGATTTTAGAAATGAAGTTTTGCCTCTGTTGGCTGCTGGCATCTTTCTTCAGCAAAGAGCATGGTTCCCCAAGCATTCTGTTGCTGTGCCTTTTTATACCGGTTTGCTTTATGCAGAGCATTCGGAGGATAAGCACTTTGGCTTTTCTTGTTTACTTGCTGTTTGCTGTATTTTCTTTTTGTTTACAATTCCAGCATATTTGAATCCTGATAGGTTAAATGGAAGAGAAGATGGGCATCAACCAGTTAGTGCCTGACCCATCCAGCACATGCATCTTGCTTTCAGAACAGCCCAGTCATTTTTCACCAATACTTTGAGTTACAATCAAATCTGCTTTGGCATCTGTCCAGCCTGCATAGTATGAAGCCAGGGACATCCTGTCTGAGACAACAGACTGTTAGTTCAATTATATTCCTGAAATTGCGTTAAATTTCCATGAAATAGGCTTCAAAAGTGAAGAACCCTGTGGGAATGTTGTGACTTTTTTTGTTCATTTGACTTATAGCAATCAGGCATACTAAACGAGATAAATGCATTGTATAAGTGCATGTTCTATATGTGGTTTATAGCTGTTTATGTTGTGTTTGATAACGGAGTGAAGCAATTGATAGCACTGCCATCTATAGACAAAATAGCATTCTTGTGCTCAGCTTGATGATGAAGGTGGAGGAGCTTGGACTTCTTGTCTAAAATATTAATAAAGTTATATTGTAACTAAAGAGAAGAGCTCTAAGTTGCTTCTGAATACGATACATGACAATTCCTCATTAATAGTGATCAAATTTTATGTTACTGACCTGGGTTTCTGAAGTGTGATATGGTAATTAATTACAGTCTCTTTGGGTCAGTCTTGGTTACAGGCACTGTTTTGGGACCATTGCTGGTCTTACTGGGCTGACAAGTGTATTTTGCTAGTCAAGATCATGTCTGGCATATTGAAAAGAATGATGACATTGCTGAAACTCATAGCATTTCAGTCCATTTTTTGGTAAAGGGACAGATGGTGCAATTTTTCTGGCAAAGATCCAAGCATCCATATGGTACGATACTGTTCTGTATTAATTCCAGTGTTGTTTCATTGAAAGATGGTGTTCTGGTCAGATGCAAAATGTTCATGCTCAGTTTTTTATTTTTACCTTTGTTTTTCTCTGTTGATTTTTATTTATTCTCAGAAGCATAAAAGCCAGCTTCTCCATCTGCCAGTTTTATCTTTCCACATACACTGACTGTTTATTTTCCTCCTTGTCTCTCAGATTGCACACATATCTGGAGAACTGAAAAACAGCTGTAATGCACAGATTTTGCCATTTCACAACATACCAATAAGGTTTATTTTCAGATTGTCCAACTGATTTCTGTTAGGTGAAGTGTCTGTTTTATTATGTAAAGAGTGATAGAACTCAGATTTTGGATGTTCTAATGCTGTTTTGTTTAAGCATCTACATGGCCACAGAATTAGTAAAGGCTTTGTCTACTGCTAGGTGTTTGGTCTGCTTGTGCCTAAATGAATGCCACCTTTTTGCCCCTAGGAAACAACAACTATCACTGTCTGAGGGTTTTATTTCTTGTCAACAACTTCTATGTGAATTTTATATGGGAGTAATAAACTAGTCTGAATAGCACATATTCCTAAATGATCTGAAAGCCATTGTAAAGAGAAAAAATGCAGCAATTAGTGTCTCACAAACTAATCAGAATGGAAGAAATAAGGCATATAAAAAACATTATATCACTTAATGTCTTAATCAGGTTAGGGTGATAAAGATACTTGGCAAGATGGGAAAAACCCTGAATAACTACAGTGAAAAGTTTTTGAGAGAAATTGCATGCAAGCTGCCAGAAAGGCAAAAATTTTGGGTCATAAAAGATGCAGAGAGTTGCCATCTATGCATTACTGAAGACTGGGCAAGCTAACACAGTCATATCACAGTTTTGACAATGTCACATAGAACACAAACCACTGTAGAATAGCACTAGATTTTCAGTAACCACACTAAATCCACGTACATCTTGCCTTTTCAGCTCCAAAGTCCTGGTAAGCTGAAGCATTAAAATTGGTTTAACTGCATATTTTCAAACTTTACATAAACAGATTTGACAGCATATGCTGACATCAGACCTCCAGTTCTGTTATAGCCATGAAGCTCAATAGATAATGTAATGATAAAGGCAATGAAGGGTAGGACAAGCCTTACTAAAATGAGCAGGAACTTTGCTATCATTTTTATTTCAAATAAGGACAATTCATGAATTTAAACTCCAGTGGGTGACAGGAGCTCTGGATTTTTTTCTCTTCCAAGCATAAACAGACCATTGGTACATCTTTATTTGTCCTCTCGCAAACCCAAAAAGTGGCATTCTTATTAGGGAGATGATTTTTAATAGAATGAATAACCATATAGAAACATTTTTGCACTTAACTGTGGAAGAAAATTACCAAGTAAAATAGTGAATTTGACTGTGATTTTTACAACCAGGAGTGTAGAAATTTGGCTAGCATTTTAGAAGTTGTTTATCTGTCTTGAGAAACAGAATTAGAAGTCAGATGGGATTTTCAGTAGTTCTCTGAAAGATGCTTAAGATGCTGAAAATCCCATCCATACTGAGGCTTTTCAATACATTTTAAACTGTACTTTTATCAACTTTTCCTGGTTCTATCAGTCAGAGAGACCAAATTTTCACTGAATCAGCAATTCAGAACCAAGCCTTGCTAAAGTGAAAAGCAGAAGGTTGTTGTCTCAGTTATATCAAAAGTCTTTTACACAGCTCTGACAGCACAGAGAAGCTGTTAATGTTTTTTTCAGTGAATTAGAGGACTTAAATTCAAAAAATATTTTCTAATACTGTAAGCTTAATAGATAGTTTAGGTCTTAAGCTAATGCTTACCTGGTCTCTTAGATATGTGGTCAATAGGAAGATGACAGAGGGCATGTGAATTTAGGCATCTATCAGGTGACCTGAATAGCCAAATTTGAAAGGGAGCACTCAGAAGAAAAATGTGCATTCCCTTGAGCTCTTTTGTCCAGGAGCTGACTCCAGGATGACAATGAACCATATGATAAAAATGTTTTAAGGAGAGCTTAGACTGATAGGTACACTTTACTTTCTAAGGCAACATAACAAAACCAAAAGAAAAAAATTCAACTGTATTTGTCTGAGAGGTACCTCTAGCATTTTTCAGGGAGTCTCTAAATGTTAGTATTCCAAATGGCTCTGCAAATGCAGTTGCATGAGGCAGTGGGGATATGGTGGCTTGGGAATTTGACTAATTTAACTTCTGAGCTTCTGCTCTGAATCTTATTTTCTGCTTCCCACTTTAGTGTATATATTGTAGGTGGGCTTTGACTCATAACTTTCTAACATAAAATGCTTGCATGATCCCAGGGAACTAAAATCTCATAGACTAAAGACCTTCATCTGTCCTCATCCACTTAAGTGTCCTATCCAGTGCTTTGCAAAGTCAAGACATTTCCTACCATGTGTCCTTGTCCCGGTGCCTTCTCCTTTCCTTGTGTCTAGATTTGAGAAGAGGGTTTAATTTCCTAGTCACCAGCTAAGACTATACCCTGGTAAGACAGGAAATGCTTGGAGAAGGTGGAGGATTAAATTACCTCGTATTGAATAGAAACAGGACTGGGGTTCCTGCTTTCCTGGTGCATGTTCTGCTCATGAAAACCTAGTCCTCAGAACCACCTTCTCTGTTTCCAGGGGCAGCTACATTTTTTTAACGAAGTTGCAAAGGCTGTGCTCTGTGCAAAGCTCTGTCGCAACCGCTCAGTTTGTCTCTGTGCTAAGGATGAGCTAAGCCAACCAGAGTGCATCCCAGAGGGATCTAAAGTGTGCACTTTTCCATATCCCTAAATGTTTACACATTGGCTGACTAAGTGAACATATTCTGTGGGAGATGCAGTGGTATGTTGTTGGACACTTAGAAAAAAATATTCCTCCAGAAAACACTGATGGCTATGTCCTCTCACGTGTATGTGTAAGCTCTTTTTACAGTTACTCATTGCAGAACCCAAGATGTGCCAATGTTGTTCTGTATGCACCTAAATGGTACTTTGAGCCTTAAAGTTGACTCTTCCCAGATTTACTAATAACTTGGGTTTTGGCCGTATGTAAAGGTATTTGGCTAAGTCTGACCTTGGAGAGTATTTCTTTGTGCCTTTCTTTGTACTCATATCATCTCCAGTGTGTGACAGGACTGCCCCTTATCATATAGAGCCAATGTTCAACTAAAGGGGACTTCTTGAGTGCTCCTGTAGCAGTAATAATGATAGTAAGTCTTGAATTTCCTTATTTTTCCCTCCTTCTTTCATCTGTGCTCAGATTTCTTTCTTCCCTGAGACTATAGTATATTATTTATATCATGGCTGTACTTAATTAAGATCTCCAGTCAGTTTGATCATGCTCATGCCCTTAAACATGTTCTCACAAAAGCCATATAGCAGAATTTTAAATACTCTTTCTTCTATGCCGTCACCTGAGCATGAATCAGGAATATCAGGATGAACAGGAGATGGTAAGCACTCCTTATCAATGTGTAGAGTCAAGTATTTTCTCAGGGGGGTTAACTTGTTTACAGTCACTGCTAGTGGTATGATGCAAGCCTGAAAACCATTAGCCAACAGTTTAAAACTCACAGCTGAAAATGTACTATTCAGGTTTTTATGTTCACAGAAATTGAGGTACACAATTCTCCCGTTTGTATTTGTAACAGTTTTTTTTCAGCTTATCTTCATAATCAGTCTCACCAGCTGAACAGAGGAGTGTCCGTGGATTTCAAAGCAAATTTTGGTACATCTGTAGCTGAAACTGTCTTAAGCTCCTATTGAATCAGATAATTCTTATCAGATATCCTTGAAGATGATAAGAGGATCAATACTGTCAGCAAGTGCAAAGTAGCACAAAAATACAGTTTGATGTAACACAGCTTCATTGTAATGCAAAAAACATCTCAGCACCCCAGCCATTCTGGGAATGCACGTGCAGAGTTTGCGTGATTTGAGTACAGGATTCCTGATACAACAATTTCTGCCACACATGAGACCCAAAATGATTACTTGTCCCTGTAGGGTAAATGGACCTGCTCATCATGCAGGTCTTGGTAGAGATAATCTTCTTTGGAAGATTTATTAGTTGTGGTTGAAATACCGGGTCTGAAGCTCAAAGGTTAGGAGGGATGGCTAAGCTCTAAAATCACTTGGAAGCAGCTGATTTTAAGTTGCCATGGCAAAGGATTTTCAGACAATGAGAAACTTTTACATTAATATCTTTGTAAGCCTTGTTGTGATAGAATTGTCTCTGTGAAGAGCAATCTCTTTCTTGCTCCTGCTGACACACACAGTGGTAAAATCATCAAGTAATTATATAGTGCTGTAATGACTTTTTGAGTTTCTTCTCTGTGGGTTTTGCCACTGGTTTGGAGATTCCAGTTCTGGTAGATTTTTATAATAGGGAAATGAATTATTCAACATTTTGTTATCAAAAAAATTTCAACATACACCCTGTGTTTGCAAAAAAATACCAAGGTATGGAAATGACAGTGATTTTCAATTGTGTTAGTCTATTAATTTTAAACAACAACTGAATAAAACCTATCTGCTTTACTTTTCTTTGACATCTTGGTTGGTTGGATTGGGCTTTTTTGTACTTTCTGGCTAACAGTGCTTGAGATTTTTGCAGCATATATTTTGCACTTAGGTTCTACGATAACCCTGTTTTCCTCCTCAGTGGCCAAAACATAGGTCTGAAAAAGCATGTCCCATCTGAGAGTAGGATGAGGTAAGATGCTTATTGGTAGGGGAAATTTTTAGGGAAATTTTCAGGCATTTATTCTGTTTTCCTTTTGAGAGGAGAGAGTTAGTACCCACTCTTCTCAAGACAATTTGGACTTGTCCTGGTTGCTGCTGGTTCAATTTAATATTGCTCTCCTGCCAAACAGGAGCAGAACCAGGGTCCATTTCAGTGGTTAGCCAGCTCCAGTTGGTCACTCGTGTGCATGTTGAATCTCAATGCAGAGAAGACCAAAGGCTGGAATAGTATTGCTGTTTATCTTTACCAGCTGCCCAGAAGCTCCCACACAGCTCCTGCATGTCAGGGGCTGGGAACCAGTAATACCAGTCTCTTCGCTGCCACATCCCAGAGGCTGCCTGCAATCAGATTCAAAACAGGAAGTTTACAGGTCCAAAAAGGGCTTTGGGGAAACCAGCACTGAGTCTGTAGCAGCACTGAATCTCTGACGTTCACACCCAGTGGCACTTTGTCATATTGAAATTTAATAGCCTTCAGGACATAAAGTGAGATGTGTTTGTTCTGACACACTTTTAATTAAGGTTTTCATCAAATTCTTTTTAATTTTATTTTTACTTGGCATTGACCATTCCTTCTTTGCGATTCCATAGGTCTGGAAAGCTTTCAGACAGTGCTTTAATTGCAGCCTTTTCAATGTAATTATTAGTTGTGTATTACGTGAGAATGCAGCCTGTTCTTTTAAGTTAGCACACTATAAACCCTTCATACTTTTGGCTGCTATGCTAATGCACACGACTGGGATCTGCATTACAATACATTGTCTCCACTCTCTGTATTGCAACACGGACTTTTTACTCAATTTAGTGACAACAGCAGCATACAAGTAATTGGGGCCTGACAATTCTCTATGGGTATCATTAATTTAGTGTTAGATTTTAGTCACGGCAGGTACCCAAATGCCATAACCACATACAAAGATATTTAAAGACAAATGGATTGATTCTATTACAGAAATATATCAGATTAATCTGAAATCCATATATTTTTAGATATGTATTATTAGTTATGTGGAACATGGAGTCAACTGATGTGCATGTATGGAAGAGAATACTTTGTACAGCAGTATGAGGTGTTAGTTGTTAACTCTTTGAAATTAGACAAAATATTTAAGCTGAGTAAAATTAATAATATAGGAAAGCTTTAGCGAGAACTGAGATCAGTCACGAGATTAATGATGTATTTGAAGGCCCCCTAAATAAAATAACTCAAAGTTTAAAAAAAGACAAAATTATGTTGGGAGAAGATTTAGTAGTAAGTGTGTGTGGGGGGGGAACAGATATGAAATTAAGGATGCTGAATAGTGGGTGGGGATAAGCTCACTTTATGTAACAAGATAATTTAAAAAGTGAAATGCAAAAATAGATAGGAAACTGAAAAATAACTGCATTGCAGCTTTCACATGTTCACAGATCTCCCAAAAAGCTTGAAGTCTATAATTTAGAGGAGCAATGAGGAACTATTCACCTTATATGGGAACATACCAGGGCTTAAATTCTCCAATCTTTCTCCTATCACGGAACTGGCAATATGCTCACCACACAACCAGAGAGCTGGTGTCCCCTGCCTGTCTGTTCACATGCTGTGGACAGAAAATGTTGCAGTCATACAATGAATGTGCTTGTTGTCTGGCAATAAGAGGAGCTCTGTAAGCCTGCAGGAAAGTGAATAACAAGAAGGACAGCATGCTCTTCCTGCAGCTCTTGCCACGCTCCCTTCCCTCCCAGAGGAGATGTGGAGAAGACCTTACAGTCCAGGCTGCTGAACTGTGGATTTCCTAAAGGGTTCAATCCACACACTCCCCAAAGCACAGAATGGCTTTCTAGCTTTCAGGTTGATTTTTATTCTGCAAATCAGTCTGATTTTTATTCTTTAGTCTTTAGTCCTGACTAAAGACTTGGCTGGTTGAGCTGGAAGCATTGGAGCTGCTATTGATCTGAGTATGCAAGATGGCCATGTATTTGGGAGAGGGAGTGCTTTGCATTAGGATAAGCGTAGGTTTAAAATAACTATATCATTTTAGGAGTAGGTAGTGCCATCTACTTTTTCAAATTGTGTGCATTTGGTTTGCATTTTCCAGAGAAATCAGTTTCAGCCCTTTCTCTTTGATACAGAAAAGCAACAGCAATTTCTGTGAATGCTTCTCGGAGGTAGGCGGCTATGAATCATCCAGTAGTGGTGAAGGGCATCAGCCAAACATGCACTTTGTCAAACGATTAGAAAATATTTTTCAAAAACTTTTCAGCTGGCTAAATGTCACTGAATCACACTAGGTATATCTAAGGAAATTTGCACTGCCAGGACAGTGTTTTGGTCTGTCATGGGTACCTGAGATTACACACATCACACAGGTAATAGGTACAATATTGTGAAGCTAGTGTTTCATGATTTATATGACTAATCACGCAATGTGTAAGACTTTTTGGAATATGTATATAGCAGCATACCTGTTGTAGCAATAATGGAAGTGAACATAAAAGATTGATAGCTATGACACATGAAAGCATGAGCAGAGATGTGGGTTCCAGTCTGTTATGCTCAGTGCTTTGGTCAATAATTCTATAGTATACAACTATTTCTGTAGTAAATAAACCCCTGGAAATACTGCTTTTCTATTACAATGCAAATCCCTTGTGGGGGAGTAATGCTCCTGCAAGAGTGGTACTGAACAGGTGTCATCCTAGCTCACTCCCACGCTGCTCCTAAATCAGAATAATTCGTAGTTCTTATAACCGAGACAGTCTGGAAAAAATAATAAACATGCCCTCTGCACAATATTAAATTAGCATTCTGCATCATATATGACCAGTCCTACAAGACATTTGCATGGTATGGTATGGTATCGGTATATGTATACATCAAATTATTAAACATGGATGCAGAGTTTTTTGCTAAGTGACAATCTTCTAGTTTGTGAAGTATTGATGGTATTTAAACTGAACAACTGGAAATTTCTGACTTGGGATTAAAAAAATCAAGACTGTGACTATATTACCAGAGCAAAATAAGGTTTATGTGAGATTTATATATCGTGCTTTATAGTAATGGTCAGAAATCCAAATTATGTTACGTGTTCATGGGTGCTTGGGGCTTATGAGTTGGAGGCAAACAGTACCAAAAATCACATCTCTACCCCTGTACTTGGTATCACACAGTACTGTTATCCAACATTAAAAAGTAGATCCACATGGTTGTCTCTTGTGTGATCAACAGCAGGATTGGGGTGGAGGTAGGGAAAATTAAACTGCTCATGACTCAGGATATTATTAAGTTTATAGTGGAAACTTGCACTTCTCTGAGCAACAGGAACTTGCATCTGGTAGAAGCTTGCACTATGGCTGATTTCCAGGTATTTTTAAGCATAGTAAGAAAACTGCTGCCTATTACCAGGAACAGAAAATGCTTTCCCATCTATTTTGGCAAGGTGCATGCTTTATGGAAATTCAGGCAAACCATTTTTGTAATGCTTTTTGCATGTTTTCCTCCTTTTCTCATTTTTATGGCTTCTCCAGTAATGATGCCAGTTTATATGCAATTCAATTATTTTGGCTGAATCCTTCTTTTATCACTTTATGAATTACCTTGTGAATGAAATAAAACAATTTTTTTACATAAAAATACCTTTATTTTGAAGAACTCTATGTCCACCTTTTATTATGTTAGTTTAATATACCATATTTACAGTACCATCACAGAATTGGAACAGTAGAAAACAGTCTATCACGTTTGTTCTGTTTTTATGGTATGTGTGAAAGAAGTGTGTCACTTTATCTGATACACTTACATGACATTCTCCTGGCTTATGCAGACAATATTTTTATAATTTTATTTGGATAAAGGATGTTTAATATCAAAATTCTGAAATACTGTTTGGCTGTTCTCCTTTTCCAACTGATTCTTAGCCTCAAATAGTGATTCATGGACAGACTGGAATACGGATATTGAATGCCCAACTTGGATTAAACTAAGCATAACTCTGAGAGCTGCTAATGAATGCTTTTGTTCAAGTGCAAAATAAAAACGTCTTCTGTATACAAAAAACCAAATTCTGCAATGCAATAGTAGTTGACATTATCCTAACAGTTTAGCCAATGATTCTTCATACAGCGATCATGTTATTGTTTATTTGTGCACAGTAGTCTTTGTCATGGATCAGGCTCCAACTCAGTTAGTCTGTGTAAAGAGACAGTTTATGATGGAAAACTAGCAGTGTTGTGAATACTAGCCTCCAGCTGTGAGTAAATTCTGGCTTCTATGTCATGTAAATATTGCTATGCAAGTACAAGTATCAATCAGATAAAAAAGGCAGTATGAGTTTTTCAGTTTGCTTTTGTCCAGTGCTAAAGTATATGCAATCCCTTTCTGAAATTGTATCAGTCTCAAAATGAGCCTCCAACCAAACATCTGAACATCAGTATGAACAGACCATTGTTCCAGATAATCATATGCTACAAAAGAACAATCCTGAAAGTTAGGGAAAAACATTTTTCCAGTGTAGGGAAAACTTGAGATGCCAGTAATTTGAAAAGAAAAATAAAGAAACAAACAAACAACAGCAAAACAGAAAAAGGTAAAATCCACAGGTCTTTAGGTCTAATATGTATCAAGAAAATGGCCAACAGCTAAAATGGACTCTTCTTTTTATTTCTATAAATGGGTAAGATTTCCAACAGAACAGAAAGACTTCCTCTGTAAGAATTATTACAGTCTTTACTTAACCTCCAAGTATAGAGCATAAAAATTTCATATTACTGTGTAACTAAAAGAAATGAGATTAGGAAATAGCGGAAGATTCTTTTAGTTCAGGCTACTCTGTTTGTTGTGCAAAGCAGATCCTAGACTGCCTGCCTGGGAGGGCAAAATATGTTAGAAAATGCAAGGCAACAACCTGAGCTTATGTATGGCAGATAGCTGAAGCTAGGAGCAGGGTCATAGAGCACCAGAACAACTGAGATAACAACAGTCTTTGGGCTAATATGCTCTGGTACTGAGAGTGCTGATGAACTAATGAGTATTTTAACCATTCCAAAAATACTACCATACTCTCTCCCACTTAAGCATTTTAAATGGCTATAAAAATGCTCATTTTGCTGTAACAAGTGTATTGTGGAAGTATAGAAAACAACCACTAATATTTTTTTTGTTTCTGCTGAAGACAAGGGCTCTTCTAGATATTTTGATAAAGTTCAGTTTTAGCATCCTTAAGTACTTACTTAAGTACTCAAAGAGAAATGAAACTATGTTCAAAGAACATATTTTATTAATTTGACATTTTATGATCATGGTTGTATGATCATTGATTCTGACAGATGACATGCCAAGAAAATTACATTAGTATAAAATCCAGTCAGTAATATATTAGCAGATTCCTTTACGAAAATGGTGCCATAATTTTTTTTAAATGCCTGCAACAGTATTCAACAGGTACATTGAAACAGTATCCTTTTTCAATGGATAGAGTAGCATTTGCAGTATATTTTACATATTGAAGGAGATATGTATCCATAGGTTCTATAGTTTCACAAAGCACTGCTGACTTTAGACCTAAGCAGCCTTTTTATGGACTTGAAGCTGATGCTGTAAGGGTCTGAAAAGTGTATGCAGCATCTGTCATGCTTAATATGCATAAGAAGTAGATTGCAAAAAAGAGGTTACAATCTCAACAGTAAAGGACTTACCTGGTGCAAGATAAGGTAAGGATTTTAGATGCTGGATGGGGACACGGACTAACTTCCTCAAGAGAGGAAGAAGGAATAATTAAAAAGTTACTCACATATAAATTAAGACAGTACATTCCTAACATGTATTTTGTTGCTTAGATCTGAACAAGACAAATTCTCATGAGGAAAAATACAGTTTTCATCTCTCCTCAGTCCTTAAATTGAACTTCAGATTGCAAGATGGAAAAATCATTATTAGAGAATTGGTCCAGGGATGAACATGAACCTGATTTTCTAGTTCAACAGAAGACTTGTTTGTCATATAGATGTGTGTGAAAGAGTGCTACCGGACTGTAAATGCATGGCTCTATATAAATTCAGCAAAAATGTAAATAATTTAGCCAAATGCAAAGCAGTGTGACCAGGTCTAAAACAAAAGTAATCCCATTATTTGGAACAACGAAGTATGTCATATCACTTGTTCAAGGAGTGTTCCTGATATTTTAGATGTTGGGTAGTATGTTTAGGGTTGACTTTTCAAATTTAAGCAAGTATGCCTTTCTACTTGCTACTCTTGGCATGTCTAGTGAACCTGATTATTTATCTGAATAGAAACAAGTAGACTGATTCAAAAATAAATTGAGATATCACTAGGGCTTTTATCAAAGAGGAATATATTATCATTGTTTTTTCTTATGTTAGGAAGCTGAGAGCAGATAAAATAAACAGGGAACAAAACAAAAAAAGTAGGAAAAAAGACTAAGAGTGTCAGAATTATCCTGATGCAGCAGGTAGTTGTTCTGGTCTGGTGGATATACTCTGCTACAATATCTGAAGCAGTGCCCCTGTTGTGATTCATTATCACTATAGAGCACGATTGGAATTAATAGTAACAAAAGACAATCTTAAACTGATGAGAGAAATAGGTGTTCCTACATGATTTTATAACTAAGTGGCTAAATAACTGGTTTTATGGAGATAATTCCATTATAAAGATAACAAAAGTAACCTTTACAGATAAGTAGTTGCATAATTTAGTCTGGTAGGCAATTATTGGCCTAATTCTCTGCTTATCTGAACAGATAAAATTTCACCAGCGATGACAATGTGCCCATTTATTCTAGTGGGGAACTGTGTACAGTTTTAAATTATCTGATGCTGTCTGAAGTGCCTCCTTGTCTTTGCCATGTTAGAATCAGTTTCTCACCATTTTCTCACTGAGTTTGCTTCAAAGACAGCTTTGGGCAGCACAATTAGTTTTTGTGGCGTGGGGACTGAGCCTGGGACCAGGACCTAGTAGGGTGTTGGCTAGCATCTAAATATGTAACACAGCATGGTCCTTATTCTTCTTTTGCAAGAGAGTGCCACATAATTTTCACTGATCAGCGGTCTTTGTCTCTTGAGCACTAGCTGGGGAATTGTGTTTCCATGAGCATAAATGTTAGAATTGTGCCTGCCTTTACTTTATGTGTGTCACGCAGAGCTGTTACTCAAACAAAAGTCCCACTGACTCACCTCGTGCGCACTGCCTGTGTGCCTGTTCTGCCGCAACACAGCCTGCGACAGATTCAGACAATACGTACTTCTCAGTTTATCTAAATTTTGTGTGCAGCATTTTTAATTGGCAGTAAATCCAATCTGGGATGCCTTGTTTGTGCAAAACATAGAGTTATTTTATCATGCCAGAGGAGAACTGTCTAACACTGACTGTGGAAAGAAATTTTTATTTCCATTATAGGAGAGAATGGCATGAAAATAATGTTTACAGAAGTGTTTAAGAATCAAGATAACAGTTTAGAACAAGGGCTAGTTTTAGGCTCCTTTGAGTTCCTCAGAACTCTTTGACTTCCTCAAAACTTCACACTCCTAAGATTTCTACTCCTGAGAATGAGCACAGACAGAAGGATTTTCAAATTTTGTGTTTGGAGAGGGTAAACTCCATTTGGAGCAGGGAACTGCATCTCTTCCTTCCCAGGGGAGTCCTCTCTACACTAGGTTTTTAGCTACTAGAGCATAACCATGCCCAAATTATTCCTCTCTTAGAAATAACAAAATATTGGTTGGAAGAGGAACTTCAACCCCTTTCACCCTCCTTTCAGGTAAACTTCTTAGCCATTAGGTTCAATGGTCCTTACTCAGCTTTCTGTTTCTCACTCTGGTTTGGTTTGGTGAGGGGTTTTGGTTGCTTTTTTTTTTTGCTAAGAAAAGGCCCAACAAGTTGTGGCACGCAACTCCACAGTCCCTTTAAATTATGAAAAAGAAATATGATGCAAAAACTAGGTAGCTGGCCTCTTGCAATTCTTAAGAAACATCACATTTGAAACCAATCAACTGATTTTATTGACCCTGGGCCTGGACAGGAATGGGTTGCTGTTCTTCCAATTGCATTTGATTAATTCTGCTAGGACTTAAATCATGTTTTCATCTAATCCTTTGGAAAACCTACAGAGTAACACAAAGATAGAGAGAACCTTTGCAGTGCTTCTCCTGATTATTATTTTGAAAAAGTTACTGCAATCAACAGGTAAGAAAGGTTACCTTCTTTATACAAAGCTGAGTATATTCTGTATTGTCATTGTACCAAACTGAATCTGTGGTGACATGAGTAGCTTGTAATAGCTATGAATACTTGTGTGAAGTGTTACTTCATGTAATGTAGCTCAACTACAAAATTTTTCTCAATTACTAAATCAAATTTTTGTGTTCTGCAATAGCTGTATTACTGTGCTATTTTCAGTTCTTAACATTGAATGGCAAAAACCAAGTTATTAGTGAATGCTGCCACATAAGCTGAAACTTCCAGAATAATTACATAAAGAAAGACTATTATTTTCAGAGACACTCATCACTATTAAGAAGTTTTTGAGTTTGCTGGGTTTCTTTAAATTCTATCAGAGTCCCTTGTAGCAGTGAGGATGGTTGATAATATAAGTAATAAGAGAGTCATCCCACAAGACTTAATATGAAAACAAAGACAGAGCATATGAGCTAATAGAGCAGGCTGAAGTCTGTAAATCTGGTTTGTTGTCTTTCTAGAAGTTCCTCTTCAGCTTGTCCAGAAGATACTATCTTGGTGAAGTAATCATTTGGTGTAAAAGAGTACATGTATGCTAAAGAACAGACTGACTGATCAGTATTCCCCCTTTTCTTTTATATGTACAAATAATATTCAGTGAAAAGTAAAAAACAAGGGAACTTATCCACTGAATTCTGGAACGAAATTTCTTCCTTCAAGTTGCAGCCATGGGCAACCATCCATGGAATTCAAATGTCCTGTGCTATGAATCAAGGCAATAAAATGATGATCTGGGTATTTACTGCTCCCTCAAAGTCTCTCTTAAAGAGATTGATCCAATTTTATAGAGCACAATATAAACAGACATGAGATAGTTACCTTCAGCATTTAGGACATAAAGAGAAAGCAGAAGAAATGTGGTTAAGGGGATCCAAGTCTTTAATCCATGTTAACAAACCAGGGCAAGAAACCTGGTGTTTGTAGTTGAGTATGATAAAATACAGAGGTCCCACAGGTGCTGCACATCTGGATGAGGGGTACAGACTAGTCAGGAGTCTTTGGGATAATAGTTAAACTATAGACAGAGCCTTTCCCGTGCTCCTTCCCTACTCCCTTTGTAAACAGCAGAGGACAGACTCATTCTGAGTGATCCAAAAGAAGAGCATAACCCAGGTCCTGCTCACCTCATGACGGTGTGAGACCAGCTGTCTGAGGAATCATGTGCTATGAGTCAGTGCTGTCTGGTATCTCTTCTTCTTGCTTTCCACCCTTCTTTCACACTTGCCTGAGCCCAAAGTTTGATTTTCAACAAAACCAAAGCAAAATAAACAAGCACTGTAAAAGAATTACGTGGCACAGCTATTTTCCTGTGGAAACTGCAGAGAGGGATTTTTGTGTCCAGCACTTCAAAACTCTTCTTTCATCTGATTAGTCTTCTAAATTGCTTTATTTTCTCCCCAGGAGGAAACCTAAATAATAATGGAGAAAAGAGCTTTCTATCACACTTAAATCTGGAAGAGGGCTACAGAAAATTTAGTGATAAATCTTCTCCCAACAGTAAAAACAGTGTAACATAGATTGCAGTACCTAGAAAAATATCTACCAAAATGGTGACTATACCTGTGTAAATGAGTTCACAGTGATCTGATAGTCAGTCAGCTGGTACAGTTCTGGTTGGGTTTCCATGTCTGTTTTGATGGTTTACTCAGTTCAGTATGTTAGTGATGCCACTATCCTAGCTCCGAAGAGGACACCAAGAATTTTCTGAAGACTTTATTTTGATTGATTATGACTTCACTCAGTTCTGAAAATTTCCTGTGAAAAACGTCAGGCAAAACCACAAGTAAAAGACCTTCTCGATGATGCTTTTAAAGCTTTTATCACTGCAAGGTGACAGTGGTTGAAATGGGAAATAATACATAAAGAAAAAGGTCACCAGCAGCTCTGTTTTAGAGCATGCCATTGGTAAAGAGAGGAGAGTAGTGATGTTGCTAAACCCAGGTTCCCAAATTTTTGCTCTTGACTTAAAATTAAATATACTTGAAGTAATAATGAATAAATTACTCTTGATTTGAAGCTTTGGATTCTATGCTTTCAGACTTTTATTTCTAGCCATGAGGGTTAGAGAAGTTATTTTTTTTATTTGAAATACAAGCTGCAAATCTCTGATGACAGCATAATGCGGAGAAACTAAGGCTTCAAGAAATGTACTCTATATCTCAGGGATTGTGGTAAAATCACAAGAGTTGGCAGAGGTTTGCATACAGATGATTTTTCAGTCTTACTTCTCAATTGATACAGTACCTACAGGAGCTGGTTGCTGGCTTGACTTCAAATACCAGAGTTCTTCAGTGGGCTATGCCTGATCAGGATGCCTTAGAACAAGGTCAAAATTCTGATCCATACTGAAAGGGAAGATGGATGCAAAACCAAACCTAATCCCAAGAATCGTAAGCAAGTAGAAAGATTTTAAAAATACATTTCTATATTTAAATGCGTATATATAAAAGTTCCAAAGTTAAAAGTATAAAATTTCATATGATTACTTTGCTGAGTACTTGGCACCTAGTTTGGGGCAGGACTCTTGTGTTTAATATCAGCCTTTATCTCTTACCTTCTGGTTTGTTCATGCCATGGTGCATGAGCAAGAGGTTGTCAGAAGAAAAGGATTCTGCCTACATTTTCCTGAAAGTCCATAACATTAAGATCAGCTGCATCTTGGATAAAGAGCCTCAGGACAAAATACTAACTTTTGCTCTCACTGAAGCAACAATTTTTTTAAATTGCCCTTGCCTTCTGATATAATTTTCTTTTTAAAAAAGACCTGAAGGCAGCTAAAACTCTCCTAAAGCAGCTTTTATGCTGGTGTATAAAGGGATTTAGAAATCCAAAAACTTTTTGTCTGTTGTGGCAATTCGGTAGAAAGTAGGTTGTCATTTAAAGTGCCCCCATCAATTTTTCCCTAAAATGTGTTATGTTTCTGGATAATAATAACAACCTTTTTGAGATGAGACTGCTTTCCTTCACTTAGGAGATTAGCCATTTTTCAAAGCAAAGAAGTTTTAGCTTAAAGTTTCTGAGGTTCCTAATACAGTATTCTGGCCTAGTCGATAACTGCAGATGATGAAAGGTTTTCTCTCAGCCTTTGTGTTCTCTGGCTGCATGAGAAACTGAATGAAGATATATGAGATGGCACAGCAGGCTTTTTAATCCTTTAGAAATGGTCGGCAAAGTCACCTCTTTGCTTACAAAAAGTAAAACATATAAAATTGGAGTATATGGGTTTGTTTTTTTTTAATAAGTGTCAATTCTTTTTGTAGTCTACTGTATTTTCACAGTTAGGGGTTGGGTGAAGAACAATACTTTAACATACTGAGACATGTTTATGGCAAGTTCAAAAGTTTATGAAACAAAGACACTGATAATTCCAGGAGAAGCTGGAAAATACAGAGCCTTTGAAAAGCTTCTGTGGGTTTTGCTTAGATCCCTGTCTGGAATTCGCTATGGATAGAGTGAGAGGGATGGTATGAAAAATAAGTCTGAAATGCTGCAGTGCACTGCATAACATGTTGTAGGCAAATTTATATAACAGAGCTCACTTTAAAGCTTAAAAGGCACTCTAAGCCTTTCTTTTGTGAAAATCTAATTGAGATACCAAATGTGTGACTCAGAGTTTATATTCTACCTGATTCGAGGAAAAGTTAATTGACAGAAAATTGTAGCAGTATGAAAGATCTATTTTTCACTCTTTTACTGTTCTTCTTGCAATCTGCAATTTTTTCTGTAAATATGGTATTACTCCTTAGACACCAATTCTTAATTGAATAATACTTATCCAGTGAAGGTGAGCAATATCTATGACAAAATATGTGGTAACTGTCTTGCAAAGGAAAATCTAGTGGACTTAATGCAAAGTTGGGTCCTCGTTAAATACTCTGCTCCATAACCTGAAATGGAAGCAAACAGGGCTTCAAACCCCACTGTTCCCTATTCCCCTTAAATTTCTATCGAGTACACCAGCATTTCTAATCAGCCACAAACATAACTGAGAAAATGGGATACAACCTCCTTGTTGATTCCAGCTAAAAAAAAAAAACAAAATTAACTCAAATTAGGAGAAAAGTGGTTGTAGGCTGAGTTACCCAGTTCCTCTAGGCATACTCATTGCCTTTCAGAGTGAATCAGTCTGAATTTAGCTACAGCCAGAAGGCTCACCCAGGCCCCAGAGTCCAGTTTCCAGGCTCCCACTGGTGATAAGTACTTGAAGGTGTGATGCCCTATGAATGTTTCTGGTCTTCCACCACTGGTTGGTGTCATGACTTGTGAGGTTCTGTTTTACCTTCCTTTGCTTTTGAAGGGTGGATAAGGGTATCTTGGTACAGCCTCAGCTGTATTTTATTTGCTAATGTTCATATAGTTTGTGGATTCGAATAGTTAAGACAGGTTTTCAGAAAAGCAACACGGTTGGAGCTGACAACAGCATGCAACAATACCTTATCAAGAAAGGAGAAAATATAAAAATGAAACCAATATGCTAGAGGGTAAGCACTATATAATTAGGAATCTGCAGCTTTATTCTCGTCTCAAAAGCTGTAGAAAGCCATGACTACCATCCTATTTCTGCATTCCCTCAGCTGTTGCTTATTTTCATTCTGAGACAACATGCTGGTTGACAGAATCTTACTGATTTTCTTCCCCTGAACAAATACAAGACGTACATGCAATCTTCTTTTTTTATTGTTAGACTACCACCTTCCAGAAACCACCTCTCCTCTCAGAAGAGGCGGTAATATTTCCATGGGCAAAATATGATTTCTGCTACTATTTTTACAATGCTTTGCACTAAATTCTGTGGGGAGAAAACCCCATTCATTTTGGTTGTGTGAGACAAGGGATGACATGGGAGCCTGATGGCTGAGAATTAGAAAAATGTGTATATATGGCAGTTCCCTACCCATTGCAAGCAAAGACAACAATCAGAAGTGACATGCAAGGTTACTAAGGTTGAAATACTGGTATTGCTTAACACCAGTTAACAATGGCTCAACAATGTATCCATCTCCTCATTTTTTGTTACTTTCCAGACTGTTTTCTTTCTGTGAAATAACATACTAAACCCCAAACTTCTCTGGATTTGAGAATAGAAACCCAAACCTTACCTATACCATGCTTTTGTTAAGCATGCTACCATGCAGTGGGGTGTGTACTTGTGCAACAAGTGAGAGGAAGTGGGATGATTGTGCTGTGGACCACTGAGGAGCAGGAGGGGATATGGCACATCGCCAGATATGTGGGGCTGGTGTGTGAGTCCACCAGCGGTCCTTCCTCTCTTTTGGGATGGCATCTGGAGTGTCTGCATCTTGTGAGCAACCATCATCTCACAGCATCTGCAGTGCACAGAGTAGAGCCAGAGATCTTTCATGGGACAGTTCATTATGCTGAGTTTGGACTCCCAAATGCCATGCAACAGAAGTAAGACTTTCCCACGTTTTACAGTCTATGAACTGACATGCCTTGCAGTTCTGGCCCTCATTCACACATGGAAGATACAAAATCTATAGATTTTAATCACATCTACATGGAATTGAATGCCTCTGCCAATGCCATAATAGATTAGTTACCTTATAGACCCTCTCTAATAAGGACTGCTCAGAATAGATCTATGCACATATACGGACGTATAATAGCAAGTCCTGTGTTCTGCCTCCACAAACAAAGAGCTGAATCATTAGCAAACATATTTCAGGTGAGATTTTCTATGGTCTACAAGGCTGATCACTAGTGAAAGAGTGACTACGTCTATGATTAGGGGAAATCTTGGTGAAAAAACCAGAGTGACTGTAAACTGAAATTTATGTCAATAGAGAGTAATTTAAACTGGCTCCACTGCAGTATAATGATGCCTTTCCAGCCAAAAAGAATGTGTAAAAAACATTTGAAGCTGATTATTGATATGTATCTTGGGATTATTTCACTCCGCAGCAATGAAGACATGTAAGGAACAGGGTGTGCTCATATCTGCCAATCTGCTTTTGAGCTACACTTCAGTAAAAAGCATGATAAAAGTAAAAAAGAAGCAGTCATTCCTATTGCTAAGGATTTGTTATTTAAGTATTATTTATTTTGTTTCCTCAATCACTTAGCTTTAGTCATTTGGCTGGGAGGCAAACGCGTTCCCTGTTGATTTATCTCCGCGCAGCCAGGGGCTTTCGCTTTTCGGTTTGATTCCTAATATGGTAGCAACAGCAGATTTTGTCTGACTTCCAGAGGGCTCCTCTCAGCTCCTGGAATGCAGCAGGGAAAGAGTCCTGCGGAGGCCAACAAAGACAGTTGTAGAATTAAGACTAATAAGGACCAGAAAATGGGCTTCCCCACATGTGCTGAAATTCCTGCTTTCACTACTATTTAAATCACCGCTTTTCTCTTACTTTATGGTAAAGCTATGAATTGTTTCCCATTACCCAGCTGACTGGTCTTTCTGGGTCACATCAGAAGGCCTGTTTTTCATAGAATTCAGAAAATATCTACTTCATCACAATAAATGTTTTTATATTAGTGTATGGCTTGAGAGCATGCTGTTGCAGTATCAGTGGATTAATTATAGAACAGAGGAATAATATGGGAATTGAAAAAAACTTAGTATTTTCACTTTTATTTTGTTTTTCTTACCTATTTGATTCAACACTCAACTTTTTATTGTTCTTAAATATCTGCTGTCAGTAAACTGATTTTTATTTTATTCTTTTTTTCCTTTTAATAAAGTCTTCTTCAGATCTTATCAAACTCACCAAATCTTGAAATGGCCTTTGCTGGTGACATATGAAAATCCAAAGGATTAAATTCCTCTACCAAACAGGGTTTCTAAAAGGTTAATGTGGAGTTGGAAATTAATTTCATTCCAAATACAGAACAATAGTGTGCAGTGACATGACTTTGTGATAAGCATTTGTTAAAGCTAAATCCTCCCTAAGCCCTGCAATTGTTTTCCTCTGCGCTAATGGCAAGCTACCCAGAGACTCTCCCTCTCTCTTTTTCTCTCCTGAGGGTATCAGAAAAGCAAGTTTATTGTTTGCTAAGTCTTTTTTTTACTTGAAACCTCAGTTCTCTTTACCACATTCTTTTTAACATTTGTGATCTTCATTTTTAACAGGGGAATATTTTGTCTTTCTGAAGCCCACAAATTTAATATCATTGCTTGCTGATTGCCATTGCTGACTTGTACAGTAAACAGAATTTAAATTCTTTCTTACTGCTGTTGAGTGATTGTCTTGACTTTGATTGTTTTCAGACAAAGAAATAAAAGAGGTCTGTTGTCACCTAGGTACTGACTAATGCAGAAAAATGTTCAATAGGAGTTTCCAGAGGAAAGCTGAAGCCTGGGACTCCAGGGAAATTGTTTACTTCACGTAAACAGTGCTTTTTAACAGATGTTAGGGAAATTAACCCATCTATACTCCAGATACTTAATACCTTTGAAAATCTTTTCTAATTTTGGTGAACATTGCTTGAAAGAGTATTGTTCTGCGAGCTTAATTTCACTGAAAGTATTTATATTCTGTGTTATATACAACAAATACTGCCTTGGTTTGAAAGCAGTGTCATCCACCTTTCCTTTACTGTGGTTTCAATCTATTGATTCCAAATAAAAACACTTATCAGTTTCACTCCTCTGTAATCCTCTTTCTCCTCTCCTCATCTGATAACCACACTCTGGTTTGTCTTTTCAAATATTCCTCCTTTCAATTCTGAAGAGCCAAAGGGTTTCAGAAATTCATATGTGCTTTATGGATTCCTGGGTTATTTGATTTAATTACAGATCATGATCCCTTGACTAAACTACAAGGAAGATCTTGTTTCAATAGAGTAGCACGCAGAAATATGCTGAGCTGCCCGGATTCGATCTGGTTTGTCAGTGAAGCACAAGATCAGATTGCTTCACCACTTTTGTACCAAATTGGCTATCTGCTGTATAAATTTGTAGCAGGTATCCAAGCTGAAAACTATCATGTACCTTTGGATTTCTGACAGGTTGTGTCATGTTTGACTGCCTTTTAACCTAAAGTGGTGTACAGTCAGTGTTGAATCTGCCAGTCAAATGTCCATTTGTGCCATTAACTGACTGGGGCAATTTGAAGAACAATTTGGGTACCTTGAGGCATGAGCTATTGGTTTTGTAATCAGAAATACTTCCATCTTTCACGTAATGGCACCATTTTTCAAATTATCTGTCCTCTTGTCTTAGAGCAGGACTAATGTTTTCGGCAGCAGAGCGTTCTTAATGCAGATGCTGTTGGCTTTGAATGCTTGTTCTTTTCCTTGAATCTTAGCTCTTAAATAACTCCTAGTCTTGTTTTTTGTAACTTGTCTGGAGTAAAAAAACAAGGTCAATCATTTGATCTCCCAAGGACTTCAGTACTTCCATGACTCTCCAGTGGGCATAATCTCGATGTTACTCTTGTCTAAGTAAAAATTTGCCTTAAGTTTCAGGTCACTGCTTCTCATTATGTGTAATCAACAGGAATGCGAGCAGGCTTTCAGCCTCCCAGCCCTTCCTCTGCAAGTGCCCAAGTTAAAAATCTGACCTTCAGGCTTTAAAACCTTGGGGTTTTTGGTGATAGTAAAAAATAGGTTTTCACTCAGCTGTCATTTTTGAAAAACAGATGTAACATAGCTGAACTTAGTTGAAACTGCTGGTAAATTTAGCCTACATTGTAACTTCTCATTCCAAGATTGAGATGAAGGTGTTGTCCATCCCAATAAAATCTACTTTTGATCTTCTTTTCCTTACTGTGGTTAAATTTAATCCAAACCAAAACCAGTCTTCCTAACAAAATTGGGTCATCTGGAATGGCCCCTTCTACTCCCTGAGCAGATGCAGTTCTTGCCTTGCAGTGTTTCAAGAATCTTCTCACCATCGGGAAGCACATCAGCCAGGCTTGTCTTTAGCCTTGGCTCTGAGCAGGGAATAGTGAAAGGTTTCACGTGGCCTCTGTGGTTAAACAGGCACAAAAAAACAACTGTATCATGGTGTAGTGGTTTGAACCAGGTTTTCCCCCTGAAACTAAGAAAATGGTAACCACCAGGGGGTGGTGACCCTTGGGGCTTGACCAATCAGTGCTCCTGCAAAATATAAACATATCTCTGGAGACCGAAAAAAGAAGCAGTAGTACTTGTGAGAAGAAGAGGTGGCCATATTGTGGTGAGCCACGAGGAGAAGGGGCTCCGGCCCCTTGGGGGCCTCTGCCCCCCCCCAGCCCCCGGTTGGGGGGCTGCAGGGACTCAGAACTGAACTAAGTGCCTGTGTCTGAGATGCCGAAGGAGTTTTCTCCACTGCGAGTGGGTGACGGAGCAGCAGGGACAGCAGCGTCCGAAGAACAGTGGCAAAGAGCCAACTGATAAAGACCAAAGGAACAACATAAGCCAGTATGCAACCAGGGCAGACAGAGAGCTGTCTAAAGAGAAGGAAAAGAGAAGAGCCAACAGCAGAAAAGCAGGACAAGAGACCCGAGCCAGCAGCAGGAAGAGAGTTTCGGAGGGTAAGAACTGGACAAACCAAAACCCCCAAACTCGCTAGAGACCCCTCTGAGAAAGAGGAGGGGGTGGTGGACTGAGAGGAGTCCTAAAGTGCAGTATGCACTGCTGAGAGGAGCTAGGAAGCTCATGGCCTCCTGAGAGATAAGCCAGGACGGCCGAAGGAATGTGTGTGTGTGGGGGGTGACCTTGGCCCCCCCTGCTCCAGCTTCAGAGAAGCTGGCAGCCATCTTTGAGGCAGAGCATGGGAGCTCTGCACAGGGGCTTGATTTCCCCTGAGGATACCAGACCGTCACGGAGACCCCGGTGCTTCGTGATATGACCATGGTGTAGCGGCCGTGTCTGGGGTTACGCAGCCCATGGAAAGACCCCTTGTTTGGAGACGGGGGCCGAGAGAGACTTGGAAACCTCCCTCGTGTGTGCTGGCAGAGAGCCAGCAACTGTTTCTGGTGGAAGAGAAGAAGAGAGCCTGCTGCCTAGAGAGGAAGACCTGCTGCTCACAGACTGGAAGGGGTCTTTTCTTCTTCTTCTCTCCTGGACTTTTATTTGGAGGGAGAAGAGATTTGGCCCATTGTAAATATTATTGTCATGGTAGAGATAGATATAGAGTTAAGATTGTTTGTAATGTATTATAGTATTTATTCACGTGTATAGTCTTTGTAATATATTCCTTCCCCCCATATTGAGTCTCGTGTTTTTGTCTGGAAAACCCATCTCACATGGAGTTGAGATGTGGGTGGGGGGCTAGGAATCAGAATTGAACTTTGAGCCTACTGAAACCATGACACATGGGTTGCTTTAGGTTTCATGTATGGGATTGGTGGGGTGTGTGTTGAGACAGTAAAGAGTTTGATCCTCCAAGTCATACTAAAATTAGGTGCCACAAATAGCCTATATGAATTCCCAAACTACTTTCCAAAATCCTGCTTAACAGACACTAGATGAATTGGAAGGCAGGAGAAAGGGAGAGAAAGAGAGCTGTTAAGTATTTTCTCTAAATAATTCTGAATGCATGTTTTTGTCAGCTAAAAGCAACACTACAGCCATGTATCTCCCTCCTTCCATTTACATTTTTTCCTTAAAGCTTAAATCTAACATTAGATGAAAATAATGAAAACAGAATGAGAACTAAGATTTATATAAATATAAACTTCTCAGGTAGAAAAAGTACTGAGTATTATTTCAAATTGAAACTGAGAACTGGATGCTGATAGACTCCCTTTATACACGCAGCCACTGATAAATGAAATGTAGTTTGAAAGTCTTGATATGTTCTTAAAATAAATATCAACCTGGATAAAGCATAACTAGCATTGGTTTTTCAGCAGTGAAGAGTTCAGATCAGGCTGCTTTACACCAGTAAGTAAGACTGTTGTAAGACTGTTTTTTCTATTCCTTCTGTACTGTAGCATTCTTGCAGTATTAGCTCTCAGTGCTATTTCTAGTTAAATCATCTGAATTAAAAAAACATGTCTCCTTTAGGTTGTTTGAGACTGAAAACTTACCTGAATGAGAAGAACAGTTTATAAAGTAGAAGCACTAGGTTTTTATTAAAAACAACAGAATTATTTTGTGGTATATTGGTTTGCATTTTTCTGGTGACTCATTTGTATGAGCTAAGGTAATTGGGTGTTTCCCACCCTTTCTATCATATGTAGATAAAACACCCTGCATGCTTTGCTTTTCTTTTTTTGCTATCCTCTGCTTCTCCTCCCAGCTCACTTAACGTTATGTTGGATGTGAGGGTATGGGATACAGGGTCATGACTGAGTTTGCTGCATTTGAAGCAAATTCTCATGTGTAAAAAATATGATAGTTTGGTGGGTTTGATCTGATGCAGCCCTTATAACTCAGTTTGCTAGTTTTTGAGCGTGTTCCTTCTAAGCCTCTGTGGAAGAATATACAGATTACCCTTGAACTGGGTGTATTCGCTTTTGTCCATGTAAAGACAATCACAGTAGTGCCATGCTGACATGCAGTCAAGCTATAAAATCTTACTGTGGCAATGTTGACATGGAGAGTCAGTAGCACAAAATGTATGTTCTTGCTAGAGTCAATTGCTAATACACTAGTTAGACCAGCTTTTGTTTTTAATAGACTTTCTCTGTGTTTCAGGTTTGAGTAATTCCTTTGAGTGAAAACTGCCAGTCACTCCCATGTGGTTTTCTTTATTACCCAGTAATACTGGAACACCTATCTGTCCTCAATGCAGTTTGAGATTAGGACTTGTTTTGCCTCATAGCTGCTGGATTTGGGGTTTGGGACCTTTGTGGTGGGTGGGTTTTTGGGATCAGGGAAGTAACCAAAAGAGGAGTATGTTTGTTACCAGTCAGAACTTTATAAAAGGGAAAAAAATGTGTCAGCTGTGTTCAGAGGAAAGAAATGAACATGGAAGGTTACTCTCTAGGGCACTAAGTCTCCATTACATTTGTCCTAAGTAAAGGTGTCTCAGTGCTCGGCCATGGCAAAATACTCTTCTTGAATAGGTGTTATCTACACTTCTTTCTGACTGGCATTACTTCCTTTCAGTCAGTTCTTTCTATTGGCACAACCTTTCATGACATGAAAGAAAGCCCTGTTTTGGTTTAGTTTTTTGCTTTCTTCCAGTTATTTTTGGGTGTCTTTCCTTACCCTTGTCTCTGTGTGGCACAGTAATTTTCATTCCTAGCTATATAAGCCCGGAAGCACAGAGAAATATTGTCATGCAAATAGAAATTCTTGACTAACCAAACCTTTTAAATCCCCCTGAGTTTCTTTCATTCAGGTCCCCTAAAATCTTGATGTTCACATCACCACTCAGCAGCATCACCTACTGGGATTCCTAAAGTTGATGCCTTTCCAGTATATATGTACTATGCAGTATATATCCTCAGGAGCAGAGGGTTAAAGATGCTGATCACACAGGCAAGGTGAATGAGGGCACTTAATGAACCTGGACCTGGCACCAGCCTTCACTCCACTGAGTAGCTGAAAGGAGCACAAAAAATACAATGTTATTCTCGGCAGAGCAGACTGAGAACCCATTTCACCTATATTATAACCTCATCTTGCTCTGTCAAGAGGTGGGAAATGTAGATTTGGATTCCATCAGCCAACAGAGAGCTCTGGAGAACATTTCCTAAATCAGCAATAAGCAGTTTAACCTCTTGGCTAATAGCAAAAGAGGGGTAGAAAGCAAAAGCCGGTGTTTAACTGCTTAATTTTCTAAAAGAAAATAGATAAACAAAAAAAAAACCTAAGCTGGCATAGCTGTAGGAAAACAGTGGAGACTGGAAAACATGAAGTGTAATTCCTCTACATCATACTTTACTCAGGCGTATTGAGGCAGCTCTCCACCCAGGTGTCTGCCCTTCCAAATCCCAGCCTTTGTCACCTGATGCTCCCTATGTGCTCACTTTTTCAGTCTGATTTTTGGATTGCAGCCTCCACTTGGCAGCATATGCCTCAGTGAGGCAGGGCAGTTCTGCCCCCAAACCAGCTAGGACTGAGGGACTTCAAGGTACTTACTAACAGTCCAGTGCAGTACATCATTATGTACCCAGCTGCTGTTGTTTTCTGCTAAAACATCCCACAACGTCTGCTCTTTAACCTTGGGTTGTTTGGGATGTTCTGTATTCTGTGCTTCTGCTTTCTCTCTTCATTCTCCTGCCTGTTGTTATTCTGCAGTCCATATGTATTCCCCTTCCCTCCTCCCAAGTTCGCTTGAGGACAGTCTTTTGAATCTCTCTAAGCCTCTATGTATTATCTTCTGGTATTTTCAGTGCCACCAATGTAATAAATAAAAATTTCATTTTTTTTTAACTCTATACCATCAAAAGGCATTACCTAAATTCTAACTCAGCAGTCTGCTGGAATTTGCTGCCTGAGGTATTGCCAGTTTGCTTTGGTTTCAGTCTGGATTCCTATACTGGAGAGTCTGCCTATATCAGCAGCCCAAATTAATACCTCCCCACCATTTGATATAAATGCCTCCTTCATCTTAGTTGCTATTGTATTCTTTCTATTTGTATACAAGCTTTACATTACAATATGATTTTTTTATTTCTTTATTCCTTATCTAAGATTGCAGGTGTCCTTCTCCAGTATGTTAACATTTTAAAATGTCATACTGTCTCTCCCCATTCCTAACTATGTTCAAGCTTCGTGAACAGTCAGTTCCTTCCCATTTGGTACAAATGCAGGGGAACAAGGTTTACTGCTTTGATGCATGTAGTTTCCATGTAATCACACAAGATGCTTGGTTGAGTTGCTTTGCTTTTCCACAAGTTTTCTGTGTTTACCCACAGCCAAAACTCAAGGTGCATTTTCCTGTTGGTGCAACCCCATTTGTTGCACCTTATAAAACTATTTGTATTACCTGTATGTAGCTGTGCTGAAATGAACCCTTTGGATACAAGAGACAGATCAGCTGCCCTTGCTCTGGCAGTAAACTTAATCATAAGCTCATAAGCACTAATTTGTGCTGTTTTTAAATAAGAGTTTTGGCTTCCTTTTTTTTTTTTTCAATTTTCTGCTACTTTCCCCATCTGGCACTATAACATTTGTTATGTTCCAGTTGGAAGCGCTGTGGGTGGAATTTCAGACTTGAGAGCTGGCTGAATAGCCCTTAGGCCACTGTGAATGTTTCTGTTTCCACTATCAGCTCTACGTGTTCAGCAACCTCAGTTTGGGATTTTTGGGTGAGGGAATCATCAGCTGTCTGTCTGTTTTATAGCACCTCCTTCTTCTCAAAGCTCCCTTGTTCTCTGAATTCAGCATTTCAATAGCAACTTGACAGTCATCTAACTGTACATCAGTGCAGAGTTGTTACTTTGAGACTACTTTGCTACACTCTCCATTTAACTCTTTCCATTATAGGCATTCCCCATCATAAAAGGATTCCTAAACTCCATTATTCCTATGAGGATATGTCTAATGTTATTGAATGTGAAATTACAAATGTTTTCATTTATAAATTACCCAGTCTTACAGCATCTTCTTTTGAAGATGCTGATGGAAATAAGTAATCCAAAGTCATCTAACTTGTTACACCATGACATATAATATGAGCATAAAAGGGCCCGATGGGAGCGTGCTTTATGTGTGTGTGTGTGCACTGCATGTGGAGCAGTCCATCCATGGGGCACAGACAGGCATTAGCAACTGTAGTATGAGTCTTTTTAAGCTAAACTGTTCACAGCTATCATGGCCATTCAGACAGCCCATTTGGACTGCTTGCAGTTTATCAACTCCATTCATGGCCAGTACCCTACTGGGTGGTGTTGGGAGAATCTCCCAGGCACACCACTCAATCCTCAGCCCCATAATAAACGTGATTTTAAAATGTGTTTTGCTGGAGTCAGGACTGGCATAGATTCTGCACAGAAACCTACAGCAAATACTTCTTGCTACCTACCTCTCCCTTGTATTGATCAAATACTGGCTACAGCTAAAGATTTGGCCCATAACATCAAGTAATCTGCAGCCTGGTGGGGTTATGGAAACTATGATGAGAGTAGCTAAATACCAACATTAGCTGAGAATTAGACATTATGTAGCAGATAAGCTTTAAAAAAAAATAATCACAACAATCCTGTTTTTAAGGAAATCTGTTTAGAAAAAAAACTCACAAACCATACATTTTATGCCACAAGAATTGTTTCTAATGAGAGTGTTTTCCAATATTTCTCTTGAGACATCAGCTGCTCCATAAAAATAATGTCCCAACTTTAATTTGCTCATTTGTGGAGGAAGGTAGAAGGCCTAAGAGCTTGTGTCAATGAATATAAGCTATAACTTCTATGCAGGCTAGAAGGTACCATAGCACCTGTACTACTTCTTAGTCATTGTACCATATATTGTTTCTTCCCCAGATTGTTTCTTTCCCCCTCTGGCTTTTCTTCCTGTTCAAAGCTTTCCATTCATCTGAAAAATACTAGTTCAGACAATCCAGGCACAATATCACTCTAAACTCATTATTTCAGAGACTTTAATTAACCCCTCTCATCCAAGCAGGAATAAACAGAAAAAAAAATGTCAGGGGAAATTATCCATGGCCTGGACGCCACAGGCATCATGTGAATCATCCCTCTCTCTCAGGAGGAAGGATTTATATGCCCACAGAGGAAGCATGTCCCATGATTCTTGGGAAAAATCAGCAAATCTATGGGAACTCCCTGGAAAGTGTTTCCTGTTTTGCTTTGCTCTTAGAGCCCTGCTGCTTTCCACAGCACAGCTCTGGCATATGCTGCTGTTACAAAGCCAGAAGCATGCAGGTATTGCTGATGCTGTCAGCCTTCATCCCAGGCAGAGTCTCTATAGAAAATTGAATCTTTTGCTGTATTAAATGGCTGTTCTCTCTGCTGCTCGCCAAGAAGGCTTTATCTGAAGCCTATTTGTACCAAATAGGAACAGGTGAAGGGTGCAGTATTGAATCCAGCCCTGCTCCAGCTCCGGTCTAAGGCCCTGGTTTGGTCTTTCCTCAGCTGATTATGGCTCTTTAGCATGGAACTAATGATCCATCCTGCAAGTCACCTCTGTCCTAAATGCATTTTCACAGCTATTTGTACAGCTGCATTTCCAAACCAGATTTTCTTTACTTCTTGGATCAATTTCCAAGCTCTTTGGGAATTCATTCTGCTTCCTGGAATGGAAACTCTACTGTCTGCTGACACCTTTGCTCTAAATGTCAGTGATGTGTGCTTTGGCATGGGTTGGGCCTAAATTTTCTTCTGATGGGGGAAAAAACATGCTAATGAGCACCCAGTTATCTCAAACATTTTGAAGACAAAAATACAGCTGGAGGCATTTCTGGCATCATATTTCTTCTCTGTTTCTACATTTTAGTTGAGAACATCTCATTACAGTGTTTTGTCATATGAGACTATTCAGCTGTATCTATGACTAGTTTGTTCTGGCTCAATTTTTTTTCCTGTTAATCATGTTAGGCTTACTCAAAGCTTGTAGAGGGTTTTCTATGATCCCACTGCACAGAGCTGCATGGCATTTTTTTCTTTAAACCATTAAGCTCCACACACACAGTCTCGGGACTGTATTTGCACACCCAATCAATGCTAGTGTTATTCCTATATCATTTTTCAAATTTATCAACTTCTAGGTGTTTTCTTTTCATATTTTGATTAGATTATAGAAGCCTTAAGATTATTTAAAAAAAGATGGGCACTGTCCTTCTGTTTGCATTCAGAATAAACCGTTGTATTAAAACCATCCCAAGCCAAGTATGTTGTTGATGCTTTTTTGCTGAAGATCCATAAAAATGGAAATTTTTGTGCTGAATTCTCTCCTACCTATATAGAAAATGATTTTTCATTGATTACTGATCCCTATACCAAACTTTTTGTCTTAAAACCCACTGAGAATCAATTATTCTCAAGTTCCACCTTTTCCTCACATATTGTCATTTGCCACAATTTTCTTCTCAAGTTGTAGTATTTTTTTGCCACTGTAAAGTTTGCTTTTGTAAAATCTCTAACAATGAAGTCCATCTCGTTTACACTATGTCTGCAACTAGTCATTATTATAAGAGGGTTCCAATTGTGTGTATATATATATGCCTCATGGTCCAAATGACTCCAGAAGTCTTGATACAACATACCATTTCAATTATCTTTTAAATAATGTATTGGCATCTGATTGCAAATTTCAGGAAAACAAAATGTGTCAACTGGTTCCCCAGTGCTTTAAAAGCTGTTCAGCTAGCCTCCATTGAGACATTACTGTAAAGTCTACAATGCACAATTAGTTACGAATTTTACATCTTTTTAGCATTCATGGGTAGACCGTTAATGAGGGAATAAATAGCACAATTTTATTTAATCCCACAAACTCGTTAAAATGAATTATTAAGCAAAGGACACACAGCTATTCTGTCCCCTTCGGCACAGGGACATCTGGATGCAACATCCTTTCCTTCAGATAGATGGGTGAGGTCCAGCCACAGATACTTGTGGATGTAATGTGGTTCTAAATCCCTGTTTACTTGAAAAGAATAAAACTGTTTGAAAAAACAGTGATGTTCGCTCATGGGGAGAAATTAGTATTTTGGGGTACAATTTATTTGAGTAAAGATAGATATTTACTCTGGAATAAGATAACATCCAGAGTACATAAAGAAATGCTTATTTATTTTCTTTGGCATCAGATGTAGACATTTCTACATGGTCAAAAAAGTTCTGCCCTTTAAGTGCCAGGCTAGGCACTTAACAGACAATTTTTCATTGCAGGGCTGTAATATCAGTTCTGTCATCCTTACTAGTCTCAGTTATTCAGTGAGACTATTTATATATTAAAGTATTACTCAGCATGAGTAATGGTGTCAGCACAGAGGTTATGTTGCAGGTAGAGAGGAGAGATGTTTCCATTTGCACTAAACCTCATCTCACAAAAATCACTGTAGACTGACACTTCCCAAAGGTTCTGCTTTCTGTTGATTAGCATCCCTTCTTCCAATAATTGACTCCAAGCAGTTCTGCTTCTGTTATTTGGTGGAAGAGAATTATTCAGAGATTTATTCATGAAATCACAAGAAAGTCTGTGCTTAGGTATCAGGTTTTCTGTATGGAGTGCAAGCAAATAGATTACTGGGGAGTTGAGGGAGTTAATGTCATGGAATATAGGAGACTGTAACTGAAGATAATGCAGTGGTAGAGGGGCTTACATGTAGAACACAGAAGAATGAGGAGAGGGGAGAATTAGCCAAGACCAGGATACTTCAAAAAATAGGAAGTGGATATACAATCTGAGGATAAACTCAGCCAAAATCTCTAATAGCCCATCTATTTACTTGAGCTGGACACCCTGTTATGATTTTAAATGTTTGTGATAAGTAAACTTATTTAATACTTTCTTCTGAAACAAGAAAAGAAGAAACATGGTTTCAGTTAAGTGACATCCAATTTGTATTTGGATTGGCACAACAATTTTACACTCAGATGAAAAAATATTAGAATATTTTATCATATGCCCCCTTCTGTGCTCCATTTGGTACCTCTGCCACTTACAGTTCTGCACTATGGTGGTACCATTTGAATCTTTCCTACTAAACAACTGGCATTTGACTGAGCCTAACTCAAATCCCCAGAGTGACAAACAGAAGAAACTGATCAGAACATGAAAAAGAAACCACAGAAACCTATCTTCTGGGTCTTGTCCCATGGTCATGAGTTCTCTGGGGTCAGGTTTTGCTCTAATACCAGCATGAAGACAGAAACCATAGAAAGTCAATTAAAAGCATATCATTTAAAGTAAACATACACGTAGATGTACAAGCGCTCACATATACTGATTTCTAGGTTAAAAATATTTTTCTCCAAAATATGGATTGTTAATCAAGATAGGAATATTTCTGCATCACTTTATAAATCATTACTGTACAGTTCCTAATCATGGCTAGGCTTCGCGAACGAAGATTTGGGAAGGGCTCTACCCACTTTTCTTGCAAGCGCGTTGGTGGCTAAAAAGGCCAATACGAGAAAGGCATGTCCGGTTGCAAAAGGCACAGCAGAAAGACTCCTTAGAGGGTATATTCTGCAAGGCTCGATTCTTTCTGTGTTGTCTTTTCTCCTCAAGGGTGAACCTGCGTGCTTTCTCAAAAGCATCAGCAGCGTTATAAATGGTGTGTCTCCAGGCCTCCCGATTAGAGGCCAGAGTAGACCAGTTATGGTGATCAATATGGCCAAGGCTGAGATGTTGCTTCAGGGAGTCCTTGTATCTTTTCTTCGGAGCTCCTCTCTTGCGGCAGCCAGTGGCAAGTTCACCATAGAGCAGGATCTTAGGGAGGCGGTGGTCCTTCATCCTGGAGACGTGCCCTGCCCATCGCAGTTGCGTTCTCAGTAACATGGCCTCAATACTTGTGATTGCTGCCTGTTCGAGAACAGATGTATTGGTCACATAGTCTGACCAGTGGATGTTAAGGATTGTACGGAGGCAGCGTTGATGGAAGCGTTCTAGGAGACGCAGGTGGTGGCGGTATATGACCCATGATTCGGAACCATATAAAAGAGTAGACAGCACTATGGCTCTGTAAACACTGATCTTGGTACTTTTCTTCAAGTGTTTATTACGCCATACTCGTTTATGGAGTTTTCCAAAAGCACTATATGCCTTCGCTAACCTATTGTCTATCTCCCCATCAATCTTACCATCTGAGGAGATGAGGCTGCCTAGGTAATTAAACTGTTGGACTGATTTGAGTTCTGATTGGCCGATGGTGATGTGGGGATGATGGAAGGCTTCCTGAGGTGCAGGCTGATGGAGAACTTCTGTCTTCTTTAAGCTGACTCCGTCCAAGCTTGCTCGGCCCTGGCAGATGAACCTTAGGATTAAAGGGTGGGTTCAGTTCCGCGCATACTGCATCTCACCTAAAAAATCCATTGCGCAGGCTTGAAGGCTTTACCCACATGCAAAAAGTCCTGTAGCGACGGGCGAGGGTCAAAACGGCAGGTGAAAGGTGCACTGGGAGCTGCAGACTCAACCCTGCATGCAGGCGGTTCAGGATATTGGTCATTTGAGACTGACGGAGATGACAGTCTCTTGGGGCAGCACCCTGAACGACCAAGCAGCCTTTTCAAGGACAGCACTGCTTGCTCCACTCAGAGAGGGGCCTAGAAAAGGTGGCCTAAACAAAGCTCATCTCCACCTTCACCCGGTTGGTTAACCGCAGACCAACGGGCATCTTCTTCCAATGCGGTCGCACAAAGAGCAAAAGACAAAGGCATGCACCTGCCTCCAAAGGTGTACCTAAATTAACTCTAGCATGTTGGAACATCAGAACCATGCTCGATTCTGCGAATAGCAGACGTCCTGAGTGACGTTCTGCCCTAATTGCCCATGAACTGGCCCGTCTCAACATTGACATTGCTGCTCTCAGTGAAGTTCGCCTTCATGAGGAAGGCAGCCTCAGAGAACATGGTGCCGGTTACACACTCTTTTGGTCAGGTAAGTCCAGAACCGAAAAACATCTCTCAGGCGTCGGCTTCATGATCAAAAACTCTATTGTCCCTAAACTCGAAAATCTGCCGACAGGTCACTCTGACCGCATTATCTCCCTACGCCTTCCACTAAACAACAAGCATCACGTTGTCATCTTTAGTATATACGCCCCAGCTCTCCAAGCTGACCCTGCTGAAAAAGATAAATTTTACACTGACCTGCGCTGCCTTACCCAAAAGGTACCAGCAGATGATAAGATCATTATCCTTGATGATTTCAACAGTTCCTAATGGACATATGAATAATCATCAAATCTGTGTATATTGTCTGTGCACAGGCACAGATCAGTAAAGGATTGGCTTATATTGCCTGCATTTATTTTAATAGAATTATTCCATTCTAATCCCCTTCATAATAATGTCTTACTGTACTGTTTAGCCTTCCAGCTCATTCTAGTTACTTAAATTATATTTTGACAGCATCTTATCTCATTTTCATATCTTAACATTCTACCACTTATTCCTTGACTACTGAACTTTCTTAATATGTATTACCTACACCTAAACCATCATTTTCATGTTAACACAATTTTGCATTCTGCATGGAGCCTCAGCAAAAGTGATAAGCTTTTCTCAAGTATCAAGTAATGTTGAAGGAGTCCAGAATTGCCCATTTTTCGATCTTCAAAACCCTGTGTGTAGTGATGTTGAACTCAGTATTAAAAAAAAGTAGACCTCTGTTGGCTTTTTGCTAGCATTTTGCTCTTCACATGATACTCCTTAATTCATTGTGCAGCCACACGGAACCCTTACAATCCCCTGTCTTGCCTCAAGCATAAACCTACTCAAATTTAATTTCTGTTTAAACTTGAGTCTTTTGAGGGGGAAGGAGTCTTAACCCTCTGTTACAGAGAGTTCACCACAGACATTGAGAAGCTATTCCAGCTGTTTCAATCTTACTGCTAAAATATATGCCTATTTCTAAGTTAGAATTTGTCTAGTTTCTTTTCACAGCCATTAGATCTTATTTTACCTTTGTCTGCTACCTTCATTGAAGAGTCCACTACCAAAATTATGCTCCTTTCAGAGGATGAAGTCACTCCAGTAACTTAACTATCCCAAACATCTGGGTCTTCCATGGAAAGGCATATTTTGACTGTAGAAGAGTGCAATTACTCTTCTAAACGTTAATTTCATTGCACAAAATTTCAGAGTCACAAAGCATGGTTTGCTCATAGTAAGTACAGTGTTCATTTGTGCTTCTTCTGTAGCCCTAGCCTTTTCTCAAGAGGGAAAGGAGAAGCCCTCTCCTTTGATAGTTTGCATTCAGGCTCTTTATGCTGCAGGTGACTTGTGGCTGGCAGGCACTTTACATAGCCTTTACCATGTCACTCGAGGGAAGGCTTGCCTTGATCTGCAGCACAGTTCAGCTGTCTAAAGCCAAAGAGATACCTACCCAAATTTTTCTGACAGTACCATACAAGTTGTTAAAAACGATGAGCTTGAGATGTTTCAAATGGTGCTTTGTAGTACTCCTAAACAGAAAAATAACTGAGCTCAGTGAAGGTACTGCTAATTAACACCACCATGGAAGAATGCTAGTTAATTCTCTAAACAGCCACATGGCTCTTGTAACAGATTAAGGACTGACAGCACTATTCTTTAAAGCAGGCAAAATTTCCATTGAAATTCTAATCACCAAGATACTTCTTCACTGCTGTAATGTCCATGAAAGTTTTGCTTACACAAGAAATACCTGATTAGGTACCAAATGAATTCTGTTACTTCACCACCAGAAGTCGTTCAAAATAACAATGGAAATTCAATAGCGAGTGGCAAACCGCATTTGTAAATTATACTGATACCACGGCCTCCACCTTACTCTGGTTGCATGCAGCACTAAGGTCGAGAGCTGGTATTTAAGGGGCAGAGACCCTTCCTGCACAGCAATCTGGCCGTGTGCAGACCCATGGACCCTGCGCTGTGTCACAGCTCACCACCAGGAGCTCACAGGACGGAAAAACCATGGTGCAGCACCTGCCCAAGGAACAATGGGAATAGCTTCCAGGAGGTTGCAGAGCATCCAGACACCCCAGCCCTGTACCCATTGTATGTGCATTTGGCAGCACTCACCAGTCTTGGGAAAACCACCCCACAACCCATTGCTAAGAAATGCTTGCAGTACATAAATAATGTTAAAGTAAAAACATTTCCAGGATGGTTAATGAGCTATGGAACAAAGTTAGATGGAATTTACCTCTCCTTCGCCATGTTAAGGAGATAATGCAATAAATATTTTGTACCTTTTTCCATCAGGAATGTGTCACAATCATACAGGACTTTTTCTATAGTAGAAATTAAGACTTTGTTTAAATACAAGCTGTAAGGGTTTTCTTTTTTTTTAATCTACTCTTACATGTGTGGGATTAAAATTTATAGAAAAGACACAGAACTATCCTTCTAAGCTCTACTTCTTCTCTTGAATGCTTAGATCCCTATGTGAAGATCCATCTGATGCAGAACGGTAAGAGGCTGAAGAAGAAAAAGACTACAATTAAAAAGAACACTCTGAATCCCTACTACAACGAGTCTTTCAGCTTTGAAGTACCCTTCGAGCAAATTCAGGTAATATCAAACAGTGTTTTGTCTTCCCTCTCCATTCCATTTCTCAGCACTTATAAATATTTAACAGGAATCTTGTTAATTATCACGTGTGCATGCCTTCATTAGCACCTAGGTGCCAATCCTATGCTGAGTGTGACTGCTTCAAGAGGGAAATGATAAAATGCAAAGTACTTATGAAGTTTTGATTCATCAGTGAGAAATGCATAACTGACATTTTCTGTCAACAGAAATGGATTTTGGAAAAAAAAATCCACAGGGAGATAGTGAAGGAATGTGCCAGCAAAATGGTATAGGGATAAAAGAAAAGGCATATATAGCATTTTTTTCCCCAAATTATTTGAAATAATAAATTGGCATCCTCTGTTAAATTGTGTTCCTTACGCATTTATTGGCCCTGTTCTTTGAAAGCACTGCAGCATACCTCTTAAGTAAAACACCTAATTCATCCACAACTTTTTTTTTCAGTTATTCACTACACTGACAACTTTTTCAGTGATTCCTACGGCCCTTGGAAAAAGGCATTTGAGAATCTCAGGGGTCAGTACTGCTCTCTTGGCACCTCAGGAGAGCTCCAGCAGTTGTCCAGAGCCTAAAATTAAGGGTCTCAGAAACCAGCACAGTGAGCTGGAAGTCACCTACATTAGCAGTGGGAAATACCAGGACAAGGCATTGTGTAATTCTTTTCAGGGACTGTGACCTGCCTTTTGGCTACTAGCAGGCAAGTAATCTCTCATAAGGGAGATGTTAACTAATCTTTTATCGTAAGAGAGCAGCTCTTCTTAACCATCTCAGGAGGCATGTGAGAAAAGAACTTCATGGTGGCTTGCAACCCACCCATGTTGCCCCAGAACCATGGAAATGTTAAGCAATCCAACAGCTTTTCTGGGTGGAGCTGAGTGGGAAAAATGTCCTTTCAGGGGTCTCCCAGTTTGAATGACCATAATTAAAATATCTGGTAATACATCCTTTTGTGGCTTGTAAGAGAGGGTTAGGTATGAGTCAGGTGCCAAAAGTTTAAATGGGTTTAAATGGCTTGGACAAAATTGAGAGCCCCCTCTGGATTAGATGAGAGGATGGTATGGGTTTTCACACTCTGTATCTTGGATTTTGATAGTAACTGTACTGGAGAGAAGGTCAGGAGCCAAGGCCTACATTTCAAGTAAAACTGTGTGCTTGCGTTTTATTGACTTGGTACTGACAAACGTAATAAAATTAGACAAGGTGAGGCAGTAGGAACAGTGACTTGGATGCATGACTAGTCCGTTTACAGTTTCCTCATGCCCTTCAGCATAAACAGGTGTCTATGGACTCTAGGAATCAAAAAGTGAGAAATCCAGTGGGGCCTTATTTCCCTTGATTTTATGTGCTTGTGAAAGACCTCATAACAAGCATCAGAGACCCAGAGGCAAAAAAAAAAAGATGAATCAAATCAAGTCTCTTTAGCAATCTAGGCAATGAATATTTTGATTTCCAAATAGGGACAAGATTGAGGAACTGGAATGGGCACCTCCAAATAACCAGATAAGAGCTTTGGCATGGTTAGAGGCATTCTGTAGGTACTTGACCATTTTGCCTTCTAATCCTAAGTCATTTTTGTAAGGTTGATATAGGTCCTTTAAAAAGTATTGTGGTTTAGATGTTCAAATTTTTGTCTTTTTTTATATATAATTTTATTAGAACTACTTTATAGCTCCTACTTGAGTATATAGCCCCAATTTTAAATCTGCAATTATAGACTTTGGTCATATGCCAATGTATTTTGGAGTTAGTTATAAAAGACTGTATTTAGAAGTTTCATTATGGATACTGAAGTGATTTCATCATTAGAAAAACACTTTTTAAATTATATTTAGACTTAATATGGTAAGGATCACTGGGACTTTTGGGAAATTCAAGTAAAAGTCATTAAGCAAACATACAAATTTCTTGATTGTTGGAGAACAAAGAGAAGGGAGGTCATGAAGAGAAAGCAGCTCAGTAGCAGTACATATATATAATTTTAAATGAGCCAAACATTAACATTTTCAACAATTTAATAGAGACTATGGATTCTGGCTCTTAAGGGAAAGAAAGTGATGTCTTTAAGGGTAATGGGAGAACACTACTGGGAAGTCAAATCCTGTTGCTACAGGCAGATCAGGCACGTGTTTTGTCACAGCAAAACAGACTGCCTCTGTAGGCAGCAATGTCTCCAGGCCCTTTCAGTCCAAAGGGCTTAATCACACTGGGAAACTGCTAATCCAAGTGTTTATTAGGAGAGGCAGTGCTTTCTACTAGCACCTCTTGGGTTTTGCAGTACAGCTGCTCCTTTAATATATGGTACAAAGGCAGAGAGATGCTCACATTTCTCTGTAGGTTTAGGCCAGACACCACGAGGTGAGAATCATCTTGGAGTTAATCATCTGAGCTAGCTGTTCTTACATTTTTATAGAGCAAGGAAAAGGGTCTTTCATTTACAGTGCTCATTTTTGTCTTACAATTAACACTAAAAACAAAAATCCAACAGTAACTAGCCCCCAAGCTTCTAGGCACAGCAGGCAAGCATTCTTTGTACTGTAAATAAATAGTCTCATGCTTACTTTTTATATCTGTAATTGTACTATGCATCTAAAACATAAGTGTTCGTTTGGGGAGGTACCATTAAAAGAGAGTGTATTGCAAACAGCAACACTGAAACATGATTTTGGCATCTAGAAATACTTGCTTCAGGATATTGCCTTTATCCTGAGTGCTCTGGGGAGAGAGAGTCTTGAGTTTGATGTACACTTTTGTCACCAGCAACTATATAAATACTTTAGTGCCTGTTGGAATCATCTCTTTCTCTGGCTCAGTGATTTGTACAATCCTGTAAGGGAATGGACTTTGTAATATAAACCTCATGAGCCTGGTCTTGCTACTTTTAAAAAATAATCCTATTACAAGCACTGAAATTAATCATTCTAGTAAGAAGTCCAGATTGTAGATATACTTAAAGCCTTAAGTTTAAAAAACTGATTCCTGAGAATAAAACGTTTTTCTAGAAGAAATGTTTTTCAGGGCTTTTCTTGCTCCTATTCAGAAAGCTCACACTGTAATAAGAAATCAGGAAAAGAACTGTATGTCCATGTTTAAAAATAAAGCTCTGTAAGGAGAAGTGTTTACAATTTAGTAAAATCAGCCCAAGGCTGTGAACATCTTAGGTGCTGTTGGGGAAGAACACCACTCCACTGAAGGAATAGCTGTATATGCTCTTTTGACAAATATTAAAGACCTGAAGGAGAGGAATGCACACAAATGCATACCCAAAGCTTGGCTTGAATATCTCCCATTGTGCCCCAGTCTAAATGAATGGAAATTTGTCTGTGAGCTGTGACAGATGGGCTTGCACAAACTTTGTGGGACTAGTTTAACTCTCTTTGCCAGATATCACCATTCCTGCAGAAGTAGCACTCCAGCATCAGCTCATAGGCACTGCCAGTATGTCAGAGCCCCGAGACAGTGGAGTTTTCACATCTTTTCTAACTTTCATGAGCATGCAGCCTATTTTCTAGACTTCTTTATAAATATACAGAATATACACGGTATACATACATACTTACACGTGCACATGCACACACCCACACACACAAAGAGAGGGGTACGTGTGTGTGTGTGTGTGTGTGTGTGTGTGTGTGTGTGTGTGTTTAGTAAGCATAAGGGCTATCTTCTGAATTTATCTGCAAATACCTGACTAGCATGCTGGATGGATGGGTAAGAGTTGTTTAGAAGCAGAAAGGCAACTAACAAAATGGAGCACAACATTGCAAACATTAATTTGGGGTAGAGCCATTTCTGAGCTTTAGCTGTTAACTTATTTACTTAAACAATAATGATATGTTAAATTGTACAACTTTTGAATTACCTTACCTGTAAGTTGTTAATCTGTTAAAGGAAAAACAATCAAACCCCAATGTCCATATGAAGCTCTTTGATGCAACGGGGCGAATTATAGGTTAACAGGGAGGTTGTAAACTTAATTTGATTTGAAAGGCTTACAAAGACAAAAGTTTGAATTTGCTTCTCACTAGGGGAATCTGCTCAGGGTGTCACACACACCCCTCATGGCTTCTCCACTGTGGTTGTCTCTTCCCACATTCATGCCTGCCCACCTTCCCTTTAAGGTCACGCTCACTGCTCTTTCTCTGTCTCATTGTAGAAAGTGCAAATTGTTGTGACTGTTTTGGACTATGACAAGATTGGCAAGAACGATGCCATCGGGAAAGTCTTTGTGGGCTACAACAGCACTGGAGCGGAGCTGCGGCATTGGTCAGACATGTTGGCCAACCCCCGGCGGCCCATTGCACAGTGGCACACCTTACAGCCTGAGGAGGAGGTAGATGCCATGCTGGCAGTCAAGAAGTAAATTAAATTAAATTAAATCATGAAGAAGAAAAAGAAGAAGAAGCCTTTCTGCATTTGCCCACATAGTGCTCTTTAGCCAGTATCTGTAAATACCTCAGTAATATGGGTCCTTTAATTTCCAGCCATGTGTTCCTGACACAGATCAGTTGTACTTTTAAATTGCCATTTTAATTTGCACAAATTTAAATGTAGAGAGCCTTTTAAAGGCGCTTCATTTCACCACTGCCCCCCGATCAACTCTTCTTTTAAGCAATATGATGTGTAGATAGAGCATGACAGAAATTATTTATTGTATCACACAGTTGTATATATACACCAGTATGCTGAGAATTTATTTCTAGTTTGTGTATTTGTATGTTGTAAGCGTTTCCTAATCTGTGTATATCTAGATGTTTTTAATAAGATGTTCTATTTTAAATTATGTAAATTGACTGAGATATAGGAGAGCTGATAATATATTATAGGGTAACTATTGTATCGTCTGCATTCCAGAAAAAAAAAAAATCCAACTTGTAAGGCACTAGTAGTGTTACACTGACATCTTAAAGGACAACTTAAATCTGAGCTTTCAACTGGACCATCCTAATAACACACTTCACATCCACAGTGAATCTTGGAGGGGCAAATCCAACTGGGTAGACATCTTTCACAGGCAACTTAGCATGATCTGAGCAGTTCCGTGGCTGACCTCAAGGAGACGTAGCCAGAAGCCAGGATACAATTTTTTTGTATATATTCCAAAGCAAATACATAACAGACTGAAATGGCTTTAGATTGAAAGTTGAGGAAGCAGTTCCATCGGAGGCAACAATTTCATCTAACATAAAAAGACCATTGCAGAGGTTGTGCAGGGAGGGGGAGGAGGGAGATGCAGCAGTAGCAAAATGCTGCCCTGAAGAGTAGCTCTCCATTATCACCTTTATACAAAATTTGCATACTGTGAATTCCATCCACGATTTCACATTATAATGAGTTTGCACATTAGAATTTGTAACAAAATATTTTATTATACTAACTCAGATTAGAAGGAATGCAGAATATTTTTTAGACACAGCCGTGTGAGTTTATTATACAAAATAGTTTCATGGTAAACAGACAGTATTGTAATCCCATCAGAAGATGACAAAATTTAGCCATAGTTCTAAATGCACTTCAAAGTAAGCCAAAAGAGAACAGCTAGTGACCTTTTATATACTATTTATACTTAAGTTTTAATTTGTCCTTTAAAAAAAAAGTGAAAACAAAGAACAAGTTCTAGAAAACTGAAGTAACCTCTTCTGTATACTAGATGCTCGTTTCAGGAGGAGTTTTTAAATGTTTTAAATGTTATTATGTAGTAAATGGCACTATTATGAAGCTATTAGTCATTCCATAAGAGTCTTGAAAGACTGCTCTGTGTATCACTGTGACTGCCGTGTGTGCTTAGAAATGTAGTTTTCTCAGTGGATAGCAATCAATTTATTCCGTAGTGATATTGTAATAATACTGCCATTCCCTTCTACTGCACTGCCGAAGGAACGCGTAGCACAAGCAGTTCTAGTTATTATGGACCAATTTAGAACTGGAGAGCTATGCGGGGGACAAGGATGCTATAGTGAATGGGTTGACCACGCAGCATTTTGTCAAGCCCTGTGCAATACTCTACATTTCAACTGCCCTCAACCCCTGCTGCTTTATGTAGACAGTCATCTTATAGCTACCCAGCATGTCATCTCTGCTCGTACCATCTCATCAAGTCATTTAGGGCATCACTTCTATCTCATGTACCGTCCTTTGAGGCCCCTCGCTTATCTTTCCAAGCTGTGAATATATTTATAATTCTTCAAAGAGCCCATTATTTTCAGCAATGCAAACTACCCCAGAAATGTGGAAATGCTATTGCTTTTGGAGGGAGGCAGGAGGATTAACCATTAATGTTCTTACCAATCTGCTGCATCTAACAGAAACTACTGAAACAACAAAGATGAATGTAATCAGAGAACTGTGCACTGAAAACTAAATTCACAGCCTCCCTCAAGGCTCTGCTTCTGGGAGAGGTGTGACAGCCTGAGGGGTCAGTGCAGCGATGGCCAAGCACCACTGTTTTTCAGTACTTTCAGGGTAAAAGCAGCAGCAGCAAAGATGTGGGAAGAGAATAAAAGCCTGGATCTCTCCCCACCTCCAAAAGTGAGATAGCAAGATGCATTTTCTTTCTTTTTTTACATGAAACACAGAAAAAACACAAGCGAGACATTTTCTGATAGAAACAGGCACATACATGCAAAGCATCAAGCTGGAATATTTTAAAATCTTATCCTTAAGGACCAAACCCCACCAAAGAGAAGAAGTAGACAGTCAGCTTTCCAGCCTATGAGCTTCATGGTCTCCAGCTTTCAGTTGTTCATTCAGGATAGCTGCAAGTTCAACATGCCAGGACTGACTCATTGTGTTAAGGTATTCTTAATGCTTTCTCTTCCTACACTGCCAGACTGAACATCACCCTAGAACTGGTTTGTAAGGTACGATGATTCTCAGAGACTGAACCTGCCATGTGACCAAGATGACATTTTCATCCTCAAAGAAGCCACATGTACCTTTCTGACAAAGCTGTGTGAAGTATTAGAATCTGATGCTGTAGAAAGATCCTAGTTGCCTTTGTGTATATTTACTGCCTGCTTGAGTGTTTCTCTGTGTGGGTTTTCTCTGTATCTTGTAGAAATGTTTGGGGTGTTTTATCCTGCCATATCGCTCGTGGCCCGCGAGCTGACAACTTTAGCCGTATTTTACCTTCATTTTTGATGAGGTGGTTTATATTTTGTTTCACTTTGTGTAGTGACTTCCCACAGTAGAGTTTTCCAATTGTCGTTAAAATAACATACATATTACACAGATATTCAATAAAAATGTTTTATTTCCTGTTGATGTTCTGGCATTTCTCTTTTGATCTAAAACTTTGAAAAGACATTTCACTCCAGGACTTTCACATAATATCATACACTTTGAAGTATCACAAGTGAAATAGCACAGCACTTTTTGAGGGGCTGTGAAAAGCTGCTTTCATCAGTAAGATGGTCACAGCCAGCAGCGCTCCAGTAGATGAATTCTTCACCTCTATTGCAGATGAAGGACTATTACTTTGTTTACCCAAGAGCCTGATTATTTGCCTCCAAACCCATCACTCTCTATCCAAACATGGACTAGTTTCTATACCATGACAAAAACTGCCAAGTAGTTACCTACACATCACTTTTCTTCCAGACAGTTGTGTTAGAGCTGTGGTTGAAGTTTTCATTTGGAGACAGATGGTATATTTTAACCTACATCCAAGCGCTACTTCTAAGCTGACCATAAAATCAGGCCTCTTACAGACTAAAGATCATTAAATAAAACCTTAAACTGGGGAGGAGGGGCAGTGGGGAGACGGTGTTGGAGGAAGTGAATAGAAAGGGACTTCTACAACAGCATGTAGTGATAGAACAAGGGGGCATTGTATTTAAACTGAAGGAGGGTAGGTTTAGATTAGATATTAGGAAGAAATTCTTTACTGTGAGGGTGGTGAGGCACTGGAACAGGTTGCCCAGAGAAGTCGTGGATGCCTCATCCCTGAAAGTGTTCAAGGCCAGGTTGGATGGGCCCTGGGCAACCTGATCTAGTGGAAGGTGTCTCTGCTCACAGTGGGCCTGGTGATGTGAAGAGCAGTTACTCCTCCAAAACCGTGAATGCCTGATGTTCTGTGGCTTTACAGAACTGCTGGGGGTTGATTGTAAGACCCCAGGTTCGAGCTACAAGCTCATCGAAGAGGTTTTACTTTTAAAATGCACAAGGCTCCAAAAGTCCGCTCGCCAGATCTACTAAAAGAGCCTTCAGTTCTTTTAATACCATGAAAGAGCACACAGGAGAAGACACTGCACATGTTTCTCAGGAGGTCAAATAACACACTTTTATGGCAAACTTTGAAAAATAAGGGAACTTGGCAAAAGTTTAAAGGGCAACATTAAACCAAAATAAAGCATTCCACAAAGTATTGACTTAGCACATGCTAACACATACAACTTGGCAAAATCCAACTCATCCAGCTTTAAGTTACTCAGACTATTAAGAGAGGAAATAAGGAGAAGAAGTAAAGAGAGAGAGAGAAAAGGAGATAATTATAGCTACCATGCCGATCCAGCGTAGATCCAGCTACCAGGAGTCCGGGAGATGGCAGAGCCATAGAATGGCTGCATGATGCTGTTTTTATCTGCTCTGGCCCCCTGTGGCCACTGCCCCCCCCAGGTGCTACTTGGGTGTTCCAGCCGATCCGGGGCTGGGTTGGGGCTCCAGGGGGTGGGGTGTGGGCAGTGCTCCCGGTGTCCAGTGACTGATGGCTGCACCAGGGCTGCCCAAGGAGGCTCCAAGGGGCTGGAGTAGGGCAGGGCACCACCTCACCTTCGTGAAATTTGACCTGTCCCTTCCCCCCCACATGCACATGCACTTGAGTTGGTCCAAGGTAATAATTAATATAATAATCCAAGGTCTCACCATGACGCCTGCTTGCTCTGCAGGAGCTGAGGTAACACTCCTATGGAGCACAGTAATTCCCCACAGATACAGGCAGGTACCACATTATGGAGGTATGAGATGCTTCTGCTCCCTTCTTCACCATCTAAGCTGTTGCATGATCAGACTAAGCACACACTTCCATAAGAGGAGCAATTTGCTTAAGAGCAGACCCAAATCTATCAAAGACAATCAATAAAAATACATTGAGGCAGGTTCTGTATGCACCAACATTTTTTGCAGATCTTGAGAATACCAAAGAGACACCTTTGTCAGTCAAAAACAGTTCTTTCAACAGAGTAATCAGTTGAAGTCAGTCATTACAACTAATGTAAGGAAAAATGCTAAAAACGCTTCATATAATAGCTGTTACTAAGTGGGGAAAGCAGCAAAAATTACCAATTTTATTCAGCTCATTTAACCCCTAATCAGCTGTCAAAAAAAACATTCTTCCCAACTGTCAGACTGTTACCCAAGCAAAGTATCTGTCTCTCCATCACTTTTCACATCATGAGTCAATGAAAGTTAATTGCCTGTTAGTTATGCAAAGCAAGAATTAAAACATTATATTTTTTGATTACTCTAACAGTCAGTTCCCTTATTTATTTATTTACACTTTAACATTTTCACTCCAGGCTGCCAGTTCAGTTTGTTGTACGCTTACTGACTTGTTTTCAGAACCTAAACCTACCAAATTCATGTCCAGCCCCTATTTTCAGTGTCAGCTCAAGTGCTGCTGTTCATCCAAGCATTAAAGCATGGAAAAGGATTTTTCTTGACATACCACAAAAGGTTTTATGCAGCCTTCATGACATTTACTTTATACGCATTAAATCTTTATATTGAATACAGAGAATACTTTTAATACTGCATCAAAAAGTAGTTCCAAAAGCATGTGACAAACTGGTACAGAGAACACTTTATGTGGTACTTTGTGACTGATACCTGCAGCAACATTTTAAGACAAAAGGGCCACACAACGAGATCTACATCAAGATTATGCTGTATTCAAAATAAAAAAGAAAGTTCTACAAAGCAGGGGATGATACAAATGTCCTTAAGGGAGCCTATAGAGGCCAAATAGCTTGGGGAAGTGAAGACAGTTCTTCCAGGCTTCTGGGCTAAAGGTGGAGGGTACAGCTAGTACAGTATTTTTGGTCTATGCATGCACTGTGTGATAACATGCTGAGATTTTGAACAGCCATTTAGACAAAAAAATCCCCAACCATACCAAACAAAGAGTTTCATCTTCTGACAGAATCAATCTCATCAGTTTGACAGCTCACATTTAATTTCAGTCAACCATTTCATATCTTCGTACACTGTCTTATTACTTACAACAAGGAAAGCACAATGTGGGCGATAATGCACTGATGTTATACACCAAATGGAGCTGACATCAGTTTTCCTCATAAACAAAAGACCAATGCACAAAAGTGGCAAAATATTCTCTGCTCCACTAATCAAGATTATCCCACAGTCCTGCACAGACCTAATTTTCTTGCATTCTCCCTGAGCCTAGGGACAGTTCTTTTATCTATTGTGTTCACGAACGCGTACCTTAGCCTAGAAGATTTCTCCTACGAAGGAGCAGTGCGCACTGGCATCAAGAAATTGTTTCAAAACCCTGACATGGATCTGTCATTGAAGAGTTTAGGTTATATTTTTCTTCTCCCTCGGACCAGTCATCACAAGGACGAGGATTCCTGGCTGAACATCCTGATTGAAAGCCTGACAGGTTGGAACCCAAAATGGAATGCTGAAGTCAATTATTTCGCGCTTAGTCAGAAACGTTCTCATCCACTTGTTCTGGTGAAAGACAGACTGAAGCTCAGTAACTTGCATCCTGCTCAAGATGGTTTTTTCCTTCATGAAACTGGCATTATTATTAAACTTTTTTTTTAAAGATAAGTCCATGACATTCAGACTTACATATTTTCTTCTTTCAAATACAAGGCTGCCTCTATTGTTTAACTCAGTTTTAAGAATTTTAAAGCCAACTCACCAAAGAAAGTAAGTGGCTGAATTGTTTAATTGGCCTTAACTCCCAGCTTTATCAAACCTCAGTTTCACTCACTCCTCTCCAGCCACACACCATGATCTGACACTGATTAATAGACAAAAGCTCTGATGGAAGCCTATCAAGGAAATTTAGTAATCAGAGTGACTTAGAGAACCCTTTTCATAGATTAAATGAAGATTAAATGGTCAAATTTCAACATAGTGTATTACTAAAGATGTTCATTGTTGCAGATGAACATTTATTAATGATCTAGAAAACAGATGAATGAGGTGACAAAATCTACCTGTGCTGTAAAATTGTTTTAGCTGGAACAGATCTAAATTATGAGGTCATCTCTAATTTCATAAATTAAGAATCCAGTACCCAGACAGGTACTTCAACTCAAATGATACCAAATATTGTGAAGAGATTTGTGAACAAAAAATGTACAAAAAATGTCATCTCAAATGAGAAGACAAGGTAAGAGCTAGTTAAGCCGCTATGGAAAATGAAGGCAGAACCTCTTTTATGTACAAGAATTGCTTACAGAAAAATAGATTTGTCTTCTCAGTAGTCTCTAAGGACATAATGAAAGCTTATGATGAACTGGTAGTACACAAAGGATGTTCAAATTACAATCCTCATATATATAGTTTTATATATATATATATAGCCTTCATATACGTTATTTAGAATATGTTTATTTGTAGACACACTTCACACATCCAGAGAACATGCTCTGTGTCTCAGTGCAGCACATGTACAGATGCCAGGATGTTTCTTGACTTCAGTATGGGCATTTGTCCATTACAGTTCCTGCTGCCACTGAGACATAACACCCTCCATGCAAATGTCTCAAAGTACTTTTCAAAGATGAAACTAAACCTTGGAAAATACATATTGGAAAAGCTGAAAAATACTGCCCCATTAAGAGCTGTCATGTGGTCTGGTATAGAGTAAAAAGCTTCCATGGCAGCTGAATCAGGTAAGTCTTTGTAGTTGAAACACAGGGTATATAAAAAGGATTTAAGGGAGTCCTTAGCAGGAAGTTCTGAAAAGTAAATCTAAGAAAAGCCAATCTTGAGGGAAACAAAGACATTTACAGAGACTATATAAATGAACAGTAACAAGAAAAATGTAGGGTGTAGGAGTGTGTCTGAGGTACAGGGGATACAGTAGGGCAAAGAAGTAAATATGTATCCTAGCTATACAGACTTCTACTATACTACAGAAAAAGTATGCACCTAGAGATTTGTACCAGAGCAAAGATGAGTCCTACCTTGTGCTTGAGCCTTCCAAGTTTCCAGAATAAAAATCTGAGAAGATTCAGGTTATTATTGTTGCTTTCCTGCATGCTTCCAAAAAGAGCCTTTTTCCCAACACAAAGAATCACCTCTCCCACTCCAGCCCAGTGATGAAGAGAACTGGTTAATGCTCTTATTCCTTGGATTTAACACAAATAGCTGCCTGAAAGGTTTGAGCACTGTGACCATAATTAAATCTGCAGTAATTAGTAATGCAACAACAGCAAGCAAGAAAAGCAGGCAAACTTCTTCAACTGACATTTTTTGAAGTACAGATAACAGAGAGGAATAAAGTGGCAAAAATGCAGGAAGAAAAAGAAATTGCTTGCAGATCAGGGGGCCAAATCTCTATCTCTTGCCATATAGCCCCAGCCCATGGTCATTACCTGTTTTTGTCTTTCCCCATGTCACTGTTCTGTCAATAAGAGCCTAAAGATCTCTTCTGATCCCATATTTGCTACTGTTCATGTTATATTTACCATGTTTCCTAATACAGCTGAGTACAAGGTGTTCCCTTGTTGATTCTTCTCATGCTTCCCTTGCTCCACTTCTGCCAAGCCAACTTTGTAAAGTTTTATTCAACCGCTCTACGACAATTGGTGCCTAATAATCTCTTGGGAACATGGGTTCGGGGAAAAACACCAAGTTGCAGAAGCCTTTTCAAGCAGTTAATACTCGTTTCAGAACATAAACTACAAAGATGCTACAGTGTTTAATCAGTTCTCACAGCATAATACCACTCTGTACACATTCCTTGTAAAGTATACTTTTTTCATGATCTTATTCCATAACTTATTAGCAAGGATAAGTCACACTAGCACTTGAAAGAAGTGTAGTAGCACGTTTAATGGAGAAGAAATGTGATGGACTGGGCAAAACCAAGGGCTTTTTTTTCCCCCCTTACCAGAAATTCTAAATCAGTTCCCACCACGATTTTCATCATCTCAAGTGTCTTCATCAAACCTCCTGTAACGTCTTCCCTGAGAGAGAGAATACTCTCCCTGCCTAGCACCATAATGCAAGCCCACTGCATTATAACTAAGGCAGGTGAACAATCAATATGGACTGCACATGAGCCTCACCAGTCTCCTCCCAGCCTTTTTTGAGGTTGGCAGCACAAATACTTCTCTAATCACATGCTAAGATTGTCTCTGCTCTTGACCTGACTTAGGCTGGTCTGACTTACATTCTCTTTTTAAGGCATCTCATGAGGAGCAAACTTGGTCAGGTCACTATCCTGTACCCACTCTCAGCTATCTTAAAGAAAAATTTACATGATACAGAGTAGACAGCAAACATTAAACAATGTCAATACAAGTGACATGGAAGTGAACTTCATGGAAGTGAATCTAGATTTTAAAATGCATTGAAAAGATAAGCAAGTTAAAAGCACTATTGAGGAAGTTCTTCATTTTCCTGCCAGCCAGGCTAAGGGTTTTATAGTGTCTTCACTCTTTTGTATGTGTGTGCATTCATTATCTCCCAGGTGACAGCTCCATAAATCCTCCCGGACTCTTGCTATGTTCAAGGATAGATGAGGAGCTTCTTCACGACAAAATACTTCACATCCCCACACAATTACACAGCATGTTGCTTGACTAGCGGCTGCTAAACACAAGTATGCACTGGCACACTGTATTCCTCAGCATCTCAAATAGGGTCTCCTCCACATGCAAGCAGTAACACACTATTCCTTGATGAGTGTATTACACGGCATATATACCACATTCATACTTCATTTATACTCACGTTGTTGCTATGTTCGCTTTTCCTAATGTTTGTAGCACACAGACTTCTGGTCCACAGTTTGGGCATCTGGGCACTACTGCATTGCAAATACCAGCTATTTAAATTCCAAAGCCATAGCAAAGGGCTTCAAGATCCATAGCTTTTAACATTGCAAATCTGAAATTACTATTGATGTAATTTGATAAACAATCATATTATCATCAACCAAATCATGTTACTCAAAAGTATCTGGATTTGCATATCCTTAGAGATTGCTGTACTCTTCCTTAATTTTTTTTTTTTAAAAAGAGAAGATTAATGTCATTTCCTGATCATCTCATTAACAATATGTTTCCTATATAGAACAGCAACTTACTGTGACATGTTTTGTAGAGCTAGATAATTTTTAAAATCTTGGAAGAATTATATCCTTTTCATCTGAAGTCTTTGGAACATAATGAAAACATTTGATCCTGTTAATTATCTAAAACAGTTATCCATAGAGTGTATTTGGTCTTATTAGCAGAAACACAGTCTCTTCCTTGTCGTGCAATATGATTCAACCCGTCTGGTAACACAGCCACAGGGTACTCATCAAGAGGGGGAAAAAAATCCCTGCACTAGAAATTACTGATCTGGATAATACCATGAAATAAATGATTCCTAACACGTGGCTCCCAAACTGCCTGGAGAATACTGTCCAGACTTAGCTCAAGGTGTACAATAACAGAAACCAAGGACTTTGTAAGGAGCAGTGAGCTATTTTCTCAGTTTGCAGATACAGGCAAGCAGATTTCCCATGTTTAAAAAGTCCAGTGCTTAGCAAAGACATAAGGTCAGGTCTTCCTCTTCACCGGAAGTGCAGAATGAAACACAGAAGGTCCTGATGAGGAACAGCTGACTTCAGCTGGTGCAGAACTGGATTTTGCACCAGCCCCCTTTGCATCCCATTCCTGCCTACTTGGGCTAAAAGGCATATCAGAGAGTGAGATCAGAAGTTTACTGGTAAACATAACAGCAAGAAGCCAGGGTATCTGTAGTGCAGGGACATCCAGCATCCTTCTCTCTAAATTGAAGAGATACAGATTTGATGGATTGTCTGGTAGGAGGATAAGGAACTGGTTGGATGGTTGCATCCAGACGGTAGTGGTCTACTGGAACTGGCTCCAGATGGAGATCAGTGACAAATGGTGTCTCTCAGGGGTCCATACTGGGACAAGCACTGGTTAATATCAGACAGATTTAGTGCACCTTCAGCAAGTGTTCAGATGACAACACGCTGAGCAATGCACTTGACACAACCAAGGGATGGGATGCTATCCAGAGGGATCTGGACAAGCTTGAAGAGTGGGCCTATGGGCACCTCATGAGGTTCAACAAGGCCAAGTAAAAGGTCCTGCACCTGGGTTGGGGTAACCAACTCCCAGTATCAATACAGGCTGAGGGATGGAGGGATTGAGAGCAGCCCTGCCAAGAAGGAATTGGGGATACTGGTGGATGAGAGGCTGGACATGAGCTGGCAATGTGTGCTCACAGCCCAGAAAGCCAAACACATCCTGGACTGCATCACAAGCAGCATGGCCAGCAGGTCAAGGGAGAGGATTCTGCTCCTCCACTCTACTCTTGTGAGAGACCCCACTTGGAGTACTGCATCCAGCTCTGAGGTCCTCAGCACAGAAAGGACATCAACCTGTTGGAGTGAGTCCAGAGGATGGCCATGACGATGATTAGATTAGAGGGATGCAGCACCTCTCCTATGAGGAAAGGTTGAGAAAATTGGGATTGTTCTGCCTGGAAAAGAGAACACTACAGGGTGACCTAGTTGTGACTTCTCAACATTTAAGGGGGTTGTAAGAAAGATGAGGACAGACCTCTTAGCAGGGCCTGTTGCAATAGGACAGGGCAGTGGTTTTACACTTAAAGAAGGTAAATTCAGACTAAATATAAAGAAATTTTTTACTATGAGGGTGGTGAAACACTGGAACTGGTTGTCCATGGAGATGGTAAATATCCCATCCCTGCGAACATTCAGGGTCAAGTTGGATGGGGCTCTAAGCGACTTGATCTAGTTGAAGATGTTCCTGGTCATTGTGGGGCAGTCAGGTTAGCTGACCTTTAAAGGTCTCTTCCAATCCAATCTATTCTAGGATTCTGTGATTAGTCCCATCAGTCCTATGATCCCATCACCCACCATCTTTCACCCCCCAAGCTTCTTCCCTTCAAATCAATGAGCATCAATTCATACCAAGATAGCCAACCCATCTTCTGTTTTATTTCTGCCAATGAAAAGTGAGGGAAACACTGCCTTTGCCTGTGCCCCACATTTGGATGTGCCCTGTATTGTCTCTTTTGCTTTTCAGTCCATGGCTGCATTTCTCAAATCTTCTCTGATTCCAATCACAGCTGCAGCTGGTTTTTGGTCAGGTTTACCATCCTAGTTAATTGAAGTTCTTGTGTGCCTAGGAGATAATTACGTACTTGATGGCCTGACTGGCACAATGCTACATTGTGATGATCAGTTTTTACTTCTGATTGGCCTCTTTTCAAGGAATCTTATGTATTTTACTTTGCATGTCTGCTCCCTCTGATCCCATTTATGTAACCAGGAAACTAAAATCTTTCACTCTTTGAAAAGTTGAGGAAGAGAGTTTTGTAGATACTATGTAACAGAGTTATATATTAACGATGCCATTAATTCCCTAATTAGGAACTTATTTTCAATTTGCTGTATAAATCTTGCCCATCACATCTAAAGCATTATTTCAGTAATGAGTTGGTAAGCATTATTACACTTCTTCTGTAGGCAGATACCGAATGCCATTTATCTGACCTCAGGTCATCAGGGCCACACAGGGCTGCAGCAATGATTAGAGTTTTGGTCCTGACACAGCTCAAACCTCAAGAATATCTGGACACTCTCACTCAGCTGTAAAGCATCACTGAGGAGTTCTTAGAGATTTCACAAGGCTGCTTGCACAGGATCTTGAGGGTAGTTACAGTAGAAACTAGTCACCACTGCTCAGTGTTGCAGTACGTGCCACCACACCTTTCTACCTGCAAATGAAACGAAAGTTTTGAAAACTAACCATTGTCTTCCACAAGAAACACATCCTACCACTCCCTAGTAAGGTTTGTGCCAAATTAAAGAAAGGGTATGCCATGTGCAAGCTGTACGGGCACTTCATTGCTCACTCAAGACGGATTAAGATGAAAAGCCTTTATGATTTCTGGATCTAGAGCACTGCAAAGCTAGACTGATGAATTCTCTCTCCTTCACTTTCAGCTGTCATGCTTCAACTTTTTTTCACTGCAGAATATTATTTCCTTATGCTTAAATTGTTTTTCCACATTCCCTTCTCTTAGTGCAGCTGTAGCTCCACTTTGTGGAAGATGAGGAAAGCAGAGAGCAACCCAGGTGTGTTAACCACAGAATGGTGCAGACTTTTTGAAACTAGCAGGCATACAAAACACGTGGGTCTTCAGGATCAGCCAATAACGATTAGTGAGGACTAACAGCATTTCTCATTCAGTTCAAAAGTCATTCAAATCAACATCTTGCTGTATTACTTCCTCCTACCTAGTATAAACATACAAAAACAACTGTAAAATACAGCATGCAAAAAACTGAAGGGAAATGTATTTCCTGTATACCTACATACGCAGCCATGGAAACTGCCTGATCACAGATTCATTTTTCATAAAGAAGGTGGAAAATCTTTCAACCTGTTCATGATGATGTTGAGTATTTTCAGAGAAATTAATGTACTACAACTCTCGGGAAATTCTCCAGTCCTACAGTTCAAGTTGGAGCTGAACTGACATGGCTTTGAGTGTCCAGAAGCTACAGTTATGAATGTTTCAAAGGTAGCAAATAATTATTAAAAATATTTCAATTACATTTACAAATTCTTTTTTAAATTTGTTTTTCATACAGTGGAAGGGGGGTGGATTTCCAACAGGGCTACCTACTGACTGCACAGAACTAAAACGATTTTTCAAGGAAGGCGATTTGGAACAGAATTTCTTTAGAAAATGCTGGTACTTCTGGATGCTGCAAAATGAAGATCACTTTGTAATGAGGATGGGGATTTGGCTTAAGACATCTGACTACAGATATCCACATACAGTTATCTACAAATGTAGCTGCTGCTTAATTCCAAGTAGAATTTTGGTCAATGAAACGACAATTCCATGCACAAGGTGTGTGCATTAGGGAGCAGCACTATTCTCTAAATGAGCTCCAGTGACTACACTGGAGTTCAGGCACAAGAGACTTTTAAGTGGGGACCTCAGTTTAATGCCAGTTTTGAAATTAATCTCTCCCAAACCATTCAGACCTGCCCTCCAACAAGTTGGCCCTGCACAGGACAAAACATTACTTTGGCACTTAGCTCGAAAGTGACTGTGAATGGGTTTAGGAACCCCTCTCACTGTTGCCGTGTTCTGCACTTCAGCACAGCATGCTCTCAATTTCAGGTTCATGTAATGTCAGACTGTGGAAAGAGCTGTAAAGTCTCACTAAGTGCTGGTCGCATTAATCTGATCAAAACCGCATCAGAATAATACAAAGAGAGAGGAGATGGATTATCCTTTTACGAGGTGAGGGTATTATCTTAGCTTTGGATTTTAGGGCCAATGCTTTCAATGCTTTTTAGGTTGTACTCAAACCAGACCCAGCACAAAAAAAGTGAAAGCAGCCAAAATTATTCTTAATGCTCACCCATGACTCTGTTGCCTTAGTAATTAATTTCATTTCAGGGAAGACCTTGTCTGAGGAGAAAGCCTCAGGTTTCTGTGAGGAGCAGAAGATAGACTTGTTCTGAACAATCTTCACAAGGCATTTGAGGACTTTCAGGAAGGCAAACAGTAAGGGAAGAAAGTAACAAGATTTTTTTATATGACATGGAAAGTACTGAAAAGGGCATTTCAACTTCAACTATGTATGGAGCTCTGAAGACTACACTACACATAACATCAAGGGAGGGACACCTTGCAGCAGTGCAACAGGCAGCTCCCTCTGCTTGGGCTAACACATGCAGGGAGAACATTTCAAAAATTAATGGTGGCTCAAAGGAAGAACATGAGGTTGAATACCTCACTTACTTACAATCATAGGAAAGCTCTTGCAGGACAGTGCCAGAAGGCCTGAAGCTTCTTTGTACTGCAGGACAGCAGAGGCACTGATGGAAACAGGGAACCACACAAAGTTCTGGTTAGGACTGCCTGCTCAAAAAGTCCGAGTTGGGAGGAGAAAGTGTTCTAAAATATTTTGTTTACTTTAAAGAAATTCAAGGAATGAATATAGCTAGTAAGTGGCTATGGTGTGTCCCAGGCCCAAGGACACCATATTCTCAACCACATTAAGAAGCAAGCAGTCATCTGGAGCCTGAGCAACAACCCTTGTTTCAGGACTGCTTCCAAACACCCCATGCTAATGCTGGCAGTCTCGAGTTTTAAATTCCCATCAACTCTCCATTCATTTGGGAGGGGGGTTTCCCATGCAGACCTCTCTAGAGAAATCATCTTTCTTTCCAGGGTTTAGCATAATGCCAGGGAAGTGGACCATGTAAACAGTCTGAGTTCCTGAATGAAAGGAATGCAGAGAGGAATGGAGATGAAGGACTAGAATGTAATTTCTGTAAACAAAACCATCAGCTTCTTTTAAATTAAACACATACCTATCTTCCCACTGCTTTGTGCATATATGCATAGAAGCCCAATAAATTCCCAATAAATATCAGATCCAGTGGTCTAGCATCAAAAAACCACTGCTTTAAGCTTTACTTAAGGAAATTTAATTTTTGAGAGTCTAAAGCCTGTGCTGTTATGAGGCTCTGCTGTTACATGACAGAAGTCCCAAAGCTGCAAGTTAGATGCTGAATGCATTTTAGAAGTTCACTGGACTTTACAATACAGTTACAATGCATCTTATCTATTTCATACTTATTTTTAAAAATACACACCTTCCCCCCCCGTCTTTTAATGTCATCAATCTCAAGAATTCTGCATAGGAAACCTCGAGGAATAACTGCAAATACAGAACTTGTGTGAGATTTTGCATACATAAATAAGGGGATGAAGCAGAACACAATGACAGTGATTCTGATGGTTATGAAAAAAACCTTAGTATGACAATTTCACAGAAGTAGTTACGGGGGGTTTTAAGCTCTAGGGCCCTATAATGTTCCTCAATAATTGCTGTACAGGCTACTGTGCAGTACAGAAATGCAACCACAAGATGTCAGGCATGGACCATGAGCAGGGTGGGGGGCAGCAGGGGAGATGTCTGAGGAAGCCAAATCCACAGAAATAAACACTCATGTGAAAAGCACTGGCCAGGCACAGATGTCATTGCTACTACTGTGTCATTACTTCATACTTAGGGAAAATGCAAATTTGGGAGAAGTAGAAACCATAATTTCTGATGTTACTGTATCTCAAAATTAAAAGTAAAAATAAGTTTCTCATCAACTCTTACTAGTTTTTTTAATACTTCAGAAGAGCAACTCCACTGAGACCTGAATGTAGATTCAAACTAACATACCTGCACACAGGCCTGGGTATACCCAGGCACGCACACACAAACCCACCCACAACTCTGGGATGAAGCATGGCATCTTTTTGGTATGTGCTACAACAATGTCCTGAAGCTAAAACTTGTGTACTAGATATTACAAACTCCATAACGACTGAAAAGGTTTTAATGCAATACATTAGAATCCAAGAAACATGGAGCAAACTGTGTTTGTGTTGCAGCTTTTACGTCAGCAGATTCCACTCAAGGTGCTCAAGAAAAGACACTGATTACTAAAAAGAGAACCAAGTTCAGTACATTGTACACCTAAAATTTATGATTACAGTGCTTATCTACTCTTTGCCTTTTGCTCTTGCTACAATACATTACAACTCTAGTAGATTTTTATGACTTCTATTTCCTTATACCCATCCATAATCTTTACTGAGTACTGGGATCACAAATGGAGCAGTAACAACACACAGGTGTGGATTCCTTTCTGCCCAGTGGTTAGCGCTAGGCAGGCAGCAGCCAGTCATCTGTGTAAAGACATTCTGAACAAATATAATCTGTCCATTTTCAAATACCAGACGGCAAGTCACATTTTTTATTTAATTTTACATCACAATTGGTGCTGCAGAAACAGCAGGTTTAGTCCCCTACAAATTTGAGAACATGTGATGGGAAGGACTCTCTTGCCTTCTAGCTGGCAATCCACAAATGGTTCATGTTCACACAGAACCAAGAAACAGAACAGTCTGGATTTCAAATGAAGAGCCACTGCCCTTTTTCAGTTCCCCAGCACAGAAAAGTTTTGCTGTCCCAGTCTTCAGCAAAAGGCAGGATGGGGTGGAATTGATTTTTGGTTCAACTGTCCTTTATGAATGTAGATCTGAAGACCTCTACCTGCAGCATTAAAAATACAAAGTGTGCAGTAAAAAAGGATTGTCTTTAAAACGTTCACAGTTTTAGAAATAAGCCACAGGTACTGTTTACCACTGAGTTATGAAAATTATTTACAAATGTATGCTAACTATCTTGGAAATCACTGTTCACTTAAAGGTTGAAAACTGATCCAGCTACAACCCCAATTTCATTAATGTTTTAGCTTCCTGTAACCATAACTTTGGCACTGACTGTCCATACCTCACAATTACAATTATGTTAGGATATTTCCCCGTCATTTGTTTTACTTCAATTGAGTAAAATCAAGATAAACTACACCTAACTTGAGTATGATTCAATCACACACCCCCATCTACCCCCACACTAAACCAGTCTGGAATTACTTAAAACCTTTACGCCACCTACTGACCTGCAGTACTGGAATTTGTAACGGAGTTCATAAACTACCACTGAAGGTCAAGAGAAGAATGCTGAAAATGGGAGACAGTAAACAGATTGGTCAAGAGACGTGACTTCAACCGAACTCTACTCCTAAGGAATTCGGAGGCTGGGAGAGCAGCACGGTGTCCTCGCACACCTTCAGGACTCTGCCTCTAAGGACTGGGAAGAACTGTTCAACTTCTATTTTATAAAATATATTCTGCGAAATCAAGTTACATTAAAACGTTCTGTATAGGAGGAAAGACAGACAATTAATTTTTATTCTCCTTTGAACTGGCATGTGAGTCATCATCTGGGCAAAACAAGGCGAGTCCCACCTCTTCCTTCTCAGAAAAACTTGCAAGTTCCTCAATTAAAAAGCAGCTGCTAACTTTAAATGATAGTAGAACTAGGCTTCTTTAGGTTTGGGGTTTTTTTGGTCATTGTTATTGTTTTGGTATCTTTTCTTTTGACATAGCTCTAGGAGCTCTATATATATGATGTAAAAATTAGAGTAGTTGTTATGACTGCAAAAATAAAGATGAGAGAGACAACAAATTATCTTGAACAGCAATTCCAAGAGACACTACAATATATGTAACGTGTGTGCAAGTAACTTTCCAACACCTAGTGCCAACACATACGAGTTTTCATTCAGGATGTTTTGGTCTCTTCAGGCCTTGTGAAATGGCCTGGCCTCCAGCCAAATAACTCTTTCTTTCCCCTTTCGGAATGAGAACACAAAAGGAAAACTTCCACTACAAATACAGCTGTACACCTGGACCTCATCAGGTGTCTTAGTCTCTTACCCTATCAATGTACAGAGGCCCTTTACACTCAGTACACAGCTCTCATTACCTCACCTTGTACCACGAGCAGTCACAAGGGTATTCCATTAGATCCCTTTTTGCTCATGTAGGGACAGGGCTTTTCACACCACCAACTCCATTTAGGTGTGTCCCCTTCAGCCTCAGTGGGGAAGAAAGCTTGGGACCTTACGTGCAGGAAGCAGTTTGCCACCAACTTTTCCTCCCTTTCCTTGCCTTGGCCTCTGCATTGGCTCCCTCAGAGAGCTCTCAGTTGGCTCATTTGCTTTCTTTTGAAAAAGTGGATTGCTGAACTGGCTTCTGATTTTATTTCCCAGCTGGCTGCTTCCCATACTACAATTCTTTGATCCTAGCCTTTCCATGAATTTATCATTATGTGCTGCCCAGCACTATTTCTGCCTTCAGCGAGGCTCAGAGAGTCCTAGCAGCCCCAGCCCCATCCTGCACCTTAAAGAAGGTACAGGCAAGGTCTGTGAGGAGCAGTTGCCTCTAAGAAAACAGCTGATTGAAACGTCTTGACTGAGAGATCTAAATATCTCAATCTAACAAGTTACCAGGCTACTGAAAACAGAAATGTTGGTTCAAAATGAAGTTCATATCACCTGTTCCAGCAGGTGTTTATTTAACAATAAACTGGATAGAGATCCTGTTTTTGCCACAGTAAGTCAGAGAGCAAGGCAAAGAGTTATCAGAAAGCATCTATAATTAAATGTCCAGGGAGATCAATGTTTCAACCAGAGTTTGAGAGATTTAAGCGGCCTGTAGTCAAGCTACAGGATTTCTCCCCCCTGCTCCTTAGCACTGCATCCAGCCTGGTCCCTTCTGAAGGCTGACATCCTTCTATAGTCATCTTGCTGCTGAGAAAAGATTTCATGAACAACTTAATACCAGTGGTTTCCCAACTATGGGCCACAAATCACATGCCCTCGATCCACAGAAATCTGGCTAGCTCTGTCAAGTTGACTCCACTCATTTCACTCAGGAAGAGAAACAACAATTGAGAAAATGAGAAAAAACTGTAGTGAAGAGAAAAATGAATTGTATAGTTGTATCTGTATTAGATTAACAGAAAAGGAAACCTTACAGAGAGACAAGCTAGAAACATAAATGCTTTCCTACTGTTGCTTTTCCCTGTTTTTCAGTAATTGTTACAGAATTAGTTATGCAATCCTGAAAAGATCCTCTATTTAACATGATTGTATCTGTGAAGAAACTTGGGAATTAGGTTTTGTTCTTGTAAAATTAAATTGCCTGTGGTGAGACTGCCCTCTTCCTGGCTTTCTGGCATACAGCTCTCATAGGAAGACTACATAATGACAAGGGAAAGTACATGAAAACTAATTAATCTTGTGCTGCATCTGGTTTTAATTCCTAATTTTGGAATATATTAAAAACAGGCTCTAGAATGGCCATCCAAAGTATGGGCATGTTTTCCAAAATATCCAGCTCTCCAATAACACCAAATCCCATTAAACCACAATCTTAGTAATGATCACCAAATCCACCTCTCCCCTTCTAAGAAATAACTATTTCAAATCCTTTCTCTACCATCTTACACTAATTGAAAGGGAAAGGAATGAGAAGTGTTTACCATATCTAGATAGCTAAAACATTAGTTCTCTTGAATACTATACATGAGTTAAAAACCACAGAAAATTCCTGAGTTGAGGAGTTCTTGTGGAAAAACTTACACTAGCAGATCTATCCCCTTTACATGAAAAAAGTCCCTCTTAGTAAATAAAATCAAAATCCTTCTTCATCAGACCAGAGATGAGAAAGGTAAGCTCCACTTCCTTCTAACACACCTGGTGCTATGAGTGTCACAATGGCATTTCTCCTTCCTTTTAAAGGATCTTTGAAAACGATACTGCCCAGGTGTTCAGGTTTTGTTTGTTTTGGTTTTTTTTCCACACTGAGCACAGAAACCATTCCATGCTAAGATCATTCTGTACTATTTGTTAGTTTCTTATTTTGCAATGATTCAAAGGAACAGGTTACTACTGCTAGCAACACTGGTATGTAGGGTTCACAGAGCTCTGTCCTTACTACTGCTGCTCGTTGCCAAATTCCTCCCTTCCACATGAAGGAAGTCCCATCACAGCCACTCTGGTATCTCTTCATGAACTTCTAAATTCTGTCTGGTTTTTGCAGAGCTTGCAAACTCTCAGGTTTTTTGACGCTTCACTGAAGCAACCTTGCTGTCTCTTAAGTATCAGAGACTCACCCACATGGCTACTCAAGAAAAGGCCTATCAGAGCACACAAAGCACACACACACACACACACACACACACACACACACACACACACACAC
>NW_020897714.1:6178570-6229186 GCF_003984885.1 Neopelma chrysocephalum
ACACACACACACACACACACACACACACACACACACACACACACACAAACGCAGACAGCTCTTGCTCTGAAGTTGCTACTGCTTCTTCTGAGCCATCTTCATTGCCTACAGATACTTTGTTTTTATTGCATATCACTGAGACAGCTGTAAAAACTATATATGCCAAATACACTTTCAAAATGTATCTGAAAAAACATAGCAAGTTTTAAGCCTTTTTCTGTGATGTTTCCCAAAGATCATATAGGCTTAATAGCAGCATATAGATTTTTTTATCAGCTGAAAACTGATAAAAGCAGTAGCTTTTAAAACTTATCTGCCTAAAAAGGAAGAACCTCACAGCTCTCACCTTTCACAGCCCACAGTCTGGATGCCTTTCCAAGTTGACTGGATGCCTTTCTGGTTGACTGCTATTATTTTGCTGAGTGCTGGGACAGGCTGTCTGCTGGCAAGAGGATTCCAGCCACCCTCCTCTCGCGTTTGACTTACTGTGCCCATTTTGTTTTAAAGCCTTTTTGCAATGTCCTGCTCTTTCACGCTCTGACCTCTCTTCTGTCCCTTTCTACTTCCTCTGCACCCCACAGTTATTGCTCTCTATTGCACTAAAGAAATAAAAGGAAAAACAGAATCAATATGCATGAGGACTTACCTCTGAATAATACCATTTTCCACAGGTTCAGCACAGCCTAGCTACTGTGGTAACTATTTCATGTCAACATATCAACGAAAGAACATTGTCTTTTCCCCTCTCAAGCCACGTATCATCATCTCACACAAACATACGCCTTGCAGGCATACTTACCAGCACCACAGTCCAGCACCTGCCATCCAGCCTGACCTTTGCTTGCATTCTGACACACCCTAAATTCTTGCTGTGACACACAAACAAAACATACTGCAGCAAACCTCCAATGAAGTCAAGCTTCATAAGAAGTGTAGTTGGAGGAAGGAGAAAAGACTAACACAGCCAGCCATTTCCCCCTATGACACCGAATTTGAAGCAGAGGCTTGCCTTCCTTGGCCTTGCAGCTTTCCATCCTGGGCCTCGGATCCTACAGCTGTGTTAGTAAGAAGTGTACCATCACACATGTATTCAGTCTTTGCAACCCACTAGGTGGAACACAACTCTTTCAGAACTTGTGGTAAATAAAAGTGTTTCCTTTTCTATTTTGGAAAAAGGCCAAATATTTAGTTAAATTCTATGCTCACTGGGATAGTATATTTCTATAGAGATCTGATTTCTTAAGTACCAAAAGAAATATTCTTCATTATGCCATGTCATCTCTTCTTACAAGTGCCAAGAATGCATAACAAACTAAATAATGTAACATAACGCTGGGGGGAAAAGTTCCTCCTATGATTTCAGATTTGGATGTTTTATTCAAAGTGATTTAATTATTTCTTTACTTAAGAGATTACTTAAGTCCATTAAAATCCACAGAAACACTTGCCAAGATCCCAAAACAGGTTATTAATTCTTTCATAATGATGAGAAAAAATATGTTTTGTTTCAATCTCTTTGGTGAGAAGATATGGCACTTTGCCAGATTACAAGGAGGAAAATTCTCCCAATGCCTAGTAAACTGCATCCTGTGTTTCACTGCCTTGCTGCCGAAGAAGGCAGCTGACAAATCCATCAGTGACTTGCTTTAAAACCTTCCCATTTCTGAATATCAGGACACACCATTATTTGCAAAAGAGCAGTGAGAAAGACAGGTATAAGTTTCATAGAGGAAGAGCAGAGGAAGAACATGACATTTTGCCAATTTGCAAATAAATGGAAGCTGATTCATCCTGTCCGGTGGGTTTTCATATCAGCATTCAGTTATGATACTAACCCTGAAATATGCTGGTTCAGCTGTCTGGCTGCAGCAGCTTAGTGGACAGCATGGCCTGAGAGAGAAAAATACCAAACAGAAAGTGCTTACCTATAACTCTTGCTCCTTGCATAGGTACTTCAGTTGTTTACTTTCCATAATCACACAACTCTGCAGCACAGGCCAGAAAAGAGTATTAACCCATTGTTAAATAATGGGTATTGGCACCATCGTTACAGTCATTTCCCGAACCCTTCAGTTAAGTGGTTTTGCCTCCATGGTATTAAAAAATGAGTAAAATACATAGAACACTCCAACTGCAGAGGTAAATAGTAATCTGCTAGGATAACCTTCCTTAGATTTAGAATGTAAACTGAACTACATTTCAGCTTAAGTACTGAAAATCTCAAGAGGTATCAATAAGGCAAAAGATAAAAGAAGAAAATTAAACCAAGAAAAAGGACAATTGCAGTCTTCTACTGTAGAATCCTCAAGTAGACAAATGAGATATACTTGTCTTTGTTTAAAGTATCATAAACAATAATTCAGTTGTGTTGAAGAAAAAAAAAGATAGTTAAGTGACAGACTTGAAAAGCTGGAGTCTTTATTTACCTATACATTAGACACACCAAAGCAAAACTCCTTTGTTTACCTATAGAATAGACAGACCAAAGACATCCAGCTTTATTCATCCATTTCAGTAACATACTTTTGGATAGAGGAGTTAGTTTCTACTTTGAATACTTTGACCACTCATCTGGGCTCAATTTACCACCTTAAAGGTGGACCCCTTAACAAGCTTCAGAAGGGTGTATTGCTCGGTGCTACAGAGGCAGCCTTGTGAACACCTGCCAGTCACTGCTGCCTTTGGATCAGTGAACATTTCCACTTCTTACTACAAACCCCAAGAGCAATCTACTTTCTTCTACCACTGGAATAAGTTATTGGCAGGAACAGTTTACAAATATTGGAATACACCAAGAAGGAAGGCAGCGCAATTCTTTCTGCTCTCAACTGCCTCAGCTACAATATTAACAACATTTAAAAAGCCATGTAAACTCAATGGATAGGGTTCCAAATAAAAAGGATGTGATTCCTAAATACAGAATTTCTCAGTGGAGACTTGATTCAAAATAAGAACCTTTCTTGAGATCCATATCCAGTTCTGGGCTTTTACAATGCAGTGCACCCAGAAGAGTATCTTTCCCCTGATGCTATGCAGATGAACAAAAAATTAGACATATGAAATCTCAGTGAAACAGGAGAAGTTAAGAAAGTGAGTAATGAATGTTACTGAATAGTAAAGAAAGCAGTAAAATGTAAATCATCTTTTAACTCACTTTTAAATGGTCTTAGGTATTACTTACAATACAGTTAGTAATCATCGCAATTCTTGCAGGAACATGACTTTCAAGCCATAAATTTTTGTATTAAAATGTTCAATATTAAAAAAATGATGCATCATTGCACCAGCAGCAAACTGCTAATTCTAGTTAACATTTCTTGTAACAAAGCAGTCAATTTTTCAAACAAGTACAGCTATTTAAATGGATGTAAAGCAAGCACCTGAACACAGTTTTTCAATTACAAAAGTTACCATTCTAACCTTATGAACATAAATCTATGATACATATATTTATAATTATTCTAAGCTTTTTTAAAAAATTCATACAAGCACCACCACTTTAGACAGGCACAGTGAATTACATTAAAATGTACCAAATGACCTCTCTCAGTAACATTATATTCAATGTGCTTTTTAAAAGACTTTTTAAATTATTTTGTTCCACAACATCTGCACACACCTATCTGGCACACTGCAAAAGCAGGGACTATTTTGCTTCAGGGTGTTTTTCATAAATATCTCAGCAGTTGTTGAAGTCAAGATTTTTTATATTTAAATCTGCAGGATGCAGCAGGAGGGCTCTCAGATACAGGCAAATCAGAAGTCCTCCATACAGTCCTAGCACTTTAGTAAGTGGCTCCCACCTTATCCTGAGAACCAGCTCTATTACACTTTTACTAGACTTAAATGTCCAGAGCTAGCCTTACACAATCCCCAAAACATCAACCATATCAACCAATATTACTACAGTAGTATCACAAATTATGAAATATTTGAAAAGCAATGTTGAAAAGTAATGTCCCAACATTTCTGCCCACTCATCTACAGCCTAGCATAGTCTAGGAAAGATATGATCGCAAGTCTGGGTTTAGATAGTTATTTGCATTTTTTTCAAGGCTAGAAAGTCATATTCATCTCCTTTTTAAGTATTTGTGCAAAGGTGAGCAAATGAAAAGCTGGAGATTATGTTTTTCTCTTAAAAACACTTAACTATACTGCAGTGATAACTAGAATCACTTTCAGATCTTTATAAAATACCCAAACAATACCCAGTTAGTCATCCTTTCCTTGTTGAAAACTATGTGAAAAAAATGTTGGAGAAAACCTAGATTTTCTTCATCCTTACACACCAATTTTCTCTCCCTAGTATTCAATATTGCACAGTCTCAACGTTTTCTCCTTATTTTCTCCCTGCTTTAAAGCATCTTTATAAATCCTAGAATCTTGAGAGTGAAAATTGAAAGTGACCAGTCATTTTTAAACATCGCTTATCATACAAATCCAAAGCAACACAATTACAGGGGGGTTTAAGTGATATTTTATTACAAACCACAGTGAGCAGAAGCAGCTAAATGCTAAGAAAGAGAGATTCAGCTGGGAACAATTAGCATTTCCTCTATAATTGCTTCACAGAAAAATATGAGAGTTATTTCTTGAGAGTTATACTTGCAAAGCTTCAGTGGTTTTATTATCCCCACCCATTAAATATAATTGGTAGCTGGCTGTAAACACACATACACTGTTGCGATCAAAATTTTAAACTCTCTAAAATATATCATTGTTATAACGAGCCTTCAGGCAAAAGCAGAGATTAACACTTCTGAGAGAAAAACAAAGATTTCATTCCCCAGGCTATCGGTCTACAAAATTTGATTTCCAGAGATAAATACTAATGGAGAAAGTGTCAAGATGCCAATTATCAAGCTCCAGATTTCTAAAATATAATCTGGTGTAAGAGAAAAACATTGCTTTTGTTTTAAACTTTGCTATAGGGTTCTTAGAAAATACTTTGATACAAAAAAAGGGCAATAGTTAATTTACTTTGTTGTATGAGATTATGCAATAGCTTGTTGAATGAGCCTGTAATACCTAAATATCTTCAGGTAATTTCACCAAGGAAAACCCATAAAAATTGCTTGAGTTCCCATTCTAAATACTAAGAGGAGATTACATTCTCATTTTTGTTGCTGCCACATTTTAAGTGCATCCTTTTGCTATTTCAGAAAGCACGGGTTTTATTAGCCATAACATCTAAAGAGGTCAACAATGAGACAATCAATCATAAAACCTCTTCATTTTCAACAGCATTTCTGTTTACCAGAAAATATGCATACGTTTTCATTGCCTCCCCTATTAAAGAAATTCTAGATCTGAAAACAAAGTTTGATTCCTATGTTATTTAATATTCTTTAACACTTACAGCATATTGATTAAAAATCAATGTAGACTTGGATTATCTCTGCAGTACAGATAAGGCTTTCATCTTTTGTTATCTGTAAAAGAGTTTTACCACAAAACAATACCGAAGACTCAAAGGCATCAAAGAAACCAAAGATGGCACTTCTTACCTCAAAGTTTCTTTCTAAAACTTACGCACAATTATTGCCAAAGTTCACTGTTCAACCTCTCAACAATTATAATCGCAGAAAGATTTCTTAACAAAAGTCTAAAATACAGATTAAAAAAGTAACACTTTTCCTACTCCTTCATTAGCAACATCCACTATAATCCCATCACTTATTACTAACCATGTTTTTTACACCATTTGGCCCAAACTACTAGAAAATGCAAGTAAGACATTTCTAGAACTTTGCTGCTATTCTTTGCTATACTTGCAGGACTTCAGCCTGCAGTGACAATTGTGTTCCCTAAGAAGCCCATCAATGACTACCAAGGCAGTCACTCCGAAACACTCCTGGGTGTTGTCTTTTTAGCCAGATTTTCTTCAATGAAGAATAACAGAATGGTTTGAGTTAGAAGGAACCTTAAAGATTATCTAGTTCCACTCTCCCTTGTCATGCAAAGGGATGCCTTCCACTAGACCAGGCTTCTCAAAGCCCAAAAGAAAACAAGGACTTACAGTCTTCTTTTAAGTGCTTAACGTTCAAATCTGCTCCTAGAACTCTTCCAAAGACATTTTAACTTCCAGTGCTTGTAAAAAGATGGCCTGGAAGTTCTGGGTTTGCTGAGGTGAGGACCCTCGTCAGACTATAAAATGAAACCAATTTAAAGGTGTTGAAAAAAAGTCTTCTGGAGGTAGCAACTTTCACTTTAAGAAAAGGACTGGGGGACTTGACATTGCTTAAGAAAATAAAACATTCTCTTTTTATGTGGTATAAAAGATGTCACCCATTTCCTAATCAATTATAAAATATGTCAAATGCATAATACTACTTCAAATGTCTTGAGTGGATCCAGAATTTGCAGGTCAATTTTGCTTAAACAGAAATCTCTCCCAAGATACCAGCGCGAGACTACGGCTATTGAATTAGACCTTCCTGCTCAAGGAATGTCAAGAGAAATGTAGGCATCAGTTTCCACATGCGAAGGGGTGTCGGCTGCCAGACAGGAATCTCCCAGCTACAAACCTGTAGATTTAGGTGGAAATCTACTAGACCTCCATAGAGAATTGTGCTATTTTGGGACTATTAGATACACATCAGAAGGATGTGTATCCTGTTTCCTGGCTCCTGTCCGAATGCTTTCCATACATCATGGATATATGTGATATTCCTACAAGGTTTCACTTTTAACAGTTGGAGACTAACAGAACTTTTTATGGTACAACAAGTGCATCAGATTGTCTCAATATCCTGTCAATATTCAATCCCTCTCAAACCCCTGGTAAGCTCTTGGTGTCCCAAAGCAACTTCCAGCAGCAGTATGTTTCTCAGTGTAATTCTTCACCGTATGAGAAAATTTTTTCACATAAATATTTGAGGTCTGTTTAAGAAAGGAAAAGTATCCAGCAAGTAGATTTATGGACACTGCTACACTTCACAGATACCACTTTAGGTTTCTAGAAGAATAAGAGAAGAAGACACCAAAATCACAAAAAAAGAAAGGAAGAGATGGGCTGCAAGAGAAAAATTAGAACATCCATGGGAAAACAAACCACGTGCTAAGATCAGGTAGCTATTGTATGGCAAATCCAATGACTAAAGGAGGAGCACAGAACAGACACTTGTGTACTTGGAGCTAAAATTTCCCAGCAAGACTGAGAAATCTCAAATGCCAAAGCCAAAAACTGAGGAAGGACATACTTTTGTATTTTAAAACAAAATCTAAAAGCCACTGTGATTTCATAAAGGAAGTCAACTGAATATAAACAAAATTCACCTAATATTTTAAATTTACTAAGTGAAAATGCTCATAATGTCTTATCCATAAAGTAACCGTGGTGTTGAATGCATGGTTGCTTGTGGTATTTATGTTTCAAGTTGTTGTAAAACAACAACATTATAAACTTTAGGATGAACTGTGATATATACAGTAATCTCTCTGATGTTTACCGATCATTCACTTGTCCTCTTTATGTGCAGTCTACAGCTATGAATGAAAAGGAGGTTGTCTTTAATGATTCTGCTTGAGAAGAGAATGACCTCTGCAGGAGAAGAGAACGTGTATTTATACAGAACTTTCAAAAGTTAAATCAAGTTAAATCAATTCACTTCATTAGTACAGAAATTGCACTGTAGCATCCTTCCTTTTCCTGGGAATGGTTATACTTCTACTATGAAGTAGGGGAAAGGATCACTTCCATCTAACAGATGGAAGGATACTCACTACATTCCTGAAGCAGACAATTACTACAGTGTGAATATGCAGATTACTCTCATGTGTCTCCAAACACATTCACATTTGAAAACTCAAATGTGAACGTAAACTAATTCTAGCAGTTCAGGCTGGGAGCTTCCCAGTATGGGTGACTAATCCAGTCAGAATTTTAGACAGACAATATTAATTCTCCTTTAAAGACAATAAGTAGTCAGCCTGGATTAAAAAGAATTTTGTTTTATTTGGAAAAAGGCACACATTCTTTATTATTAGATTAAACATGTATATTTTACCTGCAATACTAAGAATCTCAGCATCATTTTTAATTTGATACCACAAGTATCACCACAGCTAGTCAATGCTCAAAACTTAAATGGATATTCAGTTATTTATAGCTTAATGACGCTTAAACTTTCTAAATGCACAAAACGGATATTTTTTTTAAATTACTCCGCACTGCGAGACTATTTTCAGAGGAAAACTCAACTATCACAAGTCTTCCAGAATAGAAAAAATCACAACTAGCCCTGAACAAGAACAGTTACATTAGAAATACAGAAATAAAAGCAAAAGGATTAAATTAACAAGGTAATAAACACATGCTACAGTATAAGGAGAAACAGTTGACAGAGATTTGCTGCAGTAAGTCAACATACTTGGAAGATCATCAGTTATATACACACCAATGCTCTTTTTGTCCTGGATATATTTAGGTAGTCCTAAAGGAATGCTTGATAACAGAAGTAGAAATGCTTCTAAAATTGCTGGTGTCAATACCTTCTGCAGGTACTTACGCCAGACAGACTGTCATGGAACAGATCTGTAGTGAACTTCTAGATCAAGTTAAATTACAAGATCCAGAACTAATTTGTTTCCCTTTTAACAAAATTTTTAAGTATAATCCTCACCTCCCTAGTCTCAGCAGCTACAAGTACTTAACGAAGTCATGGATTGCAGTGGCAATTTCTCCAACTGAAACAGTTGTTTCTTATTAAAAACATCAGATGTTTATGATTGTTAATACTGATGCACATGAAGAGACTCAACTGACATCTTCATAAGAGGTCTGCAGTCCGAGAAATACTAACACTCAGTAATGGTATCCTTATTTATTAATCAGGTATTTGTTTTCCAGTAATTAATTACCTTTACTTTTGGCTACTAATATTGATTTGTTGCAATTCAAGCTGAAAATAGCCATAGAGAACATACAGAAAACCATAAAACGTCTGGAGGCAGTGTAACTCTGCTCTCCCAGCAAAATGTTAATAAGAAATTTGATCTCCAATACTCCTTTTGGTATCTCTTAGGGTTGCAGGTTTCCAAGGTGTAATGATATGATACAAGTTGAAAAGAGCTTTGATGTGGGTTTATCAGTTGTTTTTGACATACAAAAACCACTATATCTTTTGTAGTGCTTACGCCAGTCACAAATCTTTCCACGGCTAAATCTCAGTACAGCTGGATAATAAAAAAAAATCCTTAATTAGGTTGTATTTCCCACTTTGGAAGTCACTGATTTATTTCTTGTTATCCTCTTTTCTCATTCTACCGCTCAAAGTTAGAGCCAATATACAACAGAATTAATCTCCAATTGTGTCAATACAAATCTGGAAATTAACCATGCAAAGTTTTGCTTTAAAGATAGAAAAAACACTCATTTGTAAATATCAACTGTATATTAACTTTCAGTTAATATACATATTAAGAAACACTTGATATTATTTGAAAAATGAAGAGAGAGACATTTTAATTTCATTATAAAACTCACCAGTTTCTAAATATGGTTGAAATTCTGTTTTAGGGAATAAATCCCTCAACCATTAGTGCATATTATCAATGATAAAAATATTTCTGGACAATTTTAACCTACAGTTCTGCATGTAGTTCTGTTTTTCTGTACAACAGTATATGACCATAACAGAACCACCATTGTGCATTATCAAAATAGGAATTATGTGATGTTCATAGTAAAGTATCATGAAAATAATTTTCTCTTATTTGCTTTAGTCAATGAGAGTACTTTCCTGTTTAGATTTCCTAGATTACTCTGGTTACCCAGAAACACACATGGTTGACCTAAGCAGTTTGGCATGAATTTTAAGACACGAAAGTTCAGAAATCTCCAAGAGACTTACCCATTCACTTAATACTGCATAGTAACATCCTCCCCCCTCACCCACCAAGAGAAGACCCCTAGTAAATTAACTTAGCCTAGGTATGCTAACACCAGAGTCATTCAGGAATCATATAACCTTCCCAAGAGACATGGGTTCCCACTTCCATCAGTCTCTCTGCTTTTAAATTACAGAATTGAGAACAATGGAGATGTTGGACTGGCCATGGGTTAGTGAATTGCTAGTAAGGGAGTAACTTAACACCTGGGATAAAAATCACCTGGGATAAAACCATATCCTATGTTTGAGCTTGACTCTAAAGGTATCCTACTGAAATAAAAGGACAATGGCAAGTAACAACTACACAATCACTGACATTCTATATAACACAGTTTTTCCTAGAATCTACTAAATTTCTCACGAGAGTGATAATGAATTGTTATTGACATACTTTCTTCCCAAAAAAGCCCTCTAAATCTTCCAAACTGTCAGCAGAAGTGTTATGCTTCACGATACAATTTGCAGGAACTTTTAAAACAATGAAGAGTTTTAGATTTGTATAATAATACACAGCAACAATAAGGTCCTGAGACACTTGATGTGTGAGTTCACAATGGTTTTGTTCACATGTTCTGCCAGAGAATTATACTGGTTTCAAATATTTGCAAACTTCCCTTGCTAGTGTCTCTTCAAGGTAGGGTATCAGAAGCATTTCTGCCAAATACTTCTGTCAGTTGTATGTCCGACGTAAAATAAATAATTCTAATTTTGGCATTACTGCTGCTAATTTTTAGTCAACACACATGCAAACCAAAAAGAGATAATATGAAGACAAGTAACTCTTGTTTATGTTTTGTTGTTATTTTTCTTTGGTTTAAAATGTATATAAAACACAGTTTACAAAATATCTCATTTACAACTTCATATTGCTATCTGTGTGTTCTGCAGTAAATCCTAAATGTTGCTTCAATATGTTTGACATCCTATGCTGTACATCAGTGTGTCTATTTCCTACCTAGTAAATAGAGAAGGAAATCAGATGTTCTTCCAGAGAAAGTTTCATATTTATTCAAAAGGCATACATCTCAACTGACTTTTTTATTACTTGAAATTTTCAATTTCATGAAACTTAAATTGAGGGACTTCTTACTGTTTCAGTAATATTACAAACAATACTCATTAGTGTATATTCTAGGGCCTATACAAACCCTCATACCATTTGACTGCCTGAGTAAAGGTGTCAAATGATGTCCCATGGGATCTCATCCACTGTGAAGGAAAACATCGAGGCATCCTGGACTGTAAGTGTCTTGAAAAATATTTTAAAGCTTTGAAAAAGTTCTTCCTCATCAGAACGCACAAATGCAAAATAACCTATCCTATATCCAAAACAATCCAAGGCATAATAATAATAGCTGGATTTTAAATTTAAGAAACAGTCATTAAATACACAATATGAAAACAACTGGCAAATCTGAAAAGGTGATTGTTATATATATCATATATATAAAAATATAACAATATTGCTATATTGTTATATTTTAACGTTGCCTTGAAGTTTTAAGGTAACGAGAACTATATTCATGTAACTTTCTGACACCAAACTTCAGTACTGTCAAGAAAAACCTGGACTCTTTGAAACATTTTTATTTCTAGTGTCCTCACTCAAAGGACATGTACATTTAATCTGATCCAGAATGAAAAATGTGCTGTATTAAGATGACAAAGTACAAAAAAATTTCAGTCTAACAAAAATTTTAAGAAGAGAGTTGTTAATTGAGGTCTGTGGTTAAAGTCTAATGAAAATTTTGTCTGCTATCGTGTTACAGAAGATTAAGTACAGTCATAACTGGATTGTAACATCTAACCAGGTACTTTTTAAACACCTTGTTAGTTTAAAATCAAGGATAAAAAGGGGGTCTTTATACCATTTGATGTTTCAGAAAGGCATGAATCACTAGTCTGCCCCTCTACTTTTGTTATGTACAAAAACTTTCACCCAGCTTAAAAAAAAAAAAATAAAAAACCTCATATTGGTTATGATCACTACAAATTTTAAGATGTCAGCTTTAAGCAGGAGAGTATTGCAAAAGTGTCTGCTAAAATGAAAGCTCCAGGCTTTGTCTGAATTCTCAACACAGCAAACAAACTGACTGCAAACTTGCATTTCATTGCTAAAGCAAAAGCTATAAAATGAACTGCAGTGCACAACTTCAATATGATTCTAAGAACTTATTAATGCTGATACCAGAGGTGATTTACTTGACTTTTTGGTGTTCTGTGTTTGCTTTTTTTTTTTTTTCAATAAAACCTTCCCCTCCTGACAGAATACTGTTAAACACAGAAAAAAAATTGCTACTCTCCACTATTGTCAATTTTTCAGATACAGTAAAAAAAACTTCAACATACAAGAGTTCTAGAGCAAGTCATCAATCTGCAAAATGTTATACATCAGTAATAAGGCATCCACTTTACAGCTGTTTAAACAAAAAAGGAAGCTTTTCCCAAAATATATATTTTGGATCTCTGTAAACAAAGTTTATATGTATTGCTTCCATTCATTTAAAAAATATACACCCACATGGATTGAAAGTGATCTTGGTGCTATGAATTTTAAATTACTGTAATTTATGCAGATGTAATCTGAAGATACAAAACCCAAATATTTTTGAACTTAATATTTTGAAATACATCAAAAAGTTTAATTATGCTTATGTGAAAAGAAAGCTAAAAATATACCCCAAATTTTGTGTCATTTCATTGAACAAGGAAAGTACTATGAAAATAAACATTCATCTGGTTTCCTAACAATAAATATACAAACAGTTATTATAACATACTGCAACACACAGGAAGTATTACTACATTGACCTTAATGTTCAATCAGTAGTTTTTAAATCTTTCCTCATTGAGGTCTGAATCTTCTACCTTGTCAGCTGTCCAACAACTTTTAAGAGGGTTTTATTTTCTTGTTTCAACTGTTCATTTTCATCTTCTATATCATCTAGGTCCTGTGCAAGAAAAAAGAAGAATAAACATTTCCCAGAACATAAACAAACTCTCAGTTAGTAGCAGTAGGAATTTAGCATCTGAGCTCTGACATGAAGAAGATGGGGTAGGGAAGAATTAGTGTCACAGTAGGTACCCTTGCAACTGTTAAAACTGGCCAGCTTCCAAGTGCTACTGTAATCACAAAATATTAATATTATATTCCCATATACAAGCACCTTTAAATAGAAATACATTCAAACTAAAGCTACAGCAGGAATTAATGAATAAAGAAACCAAAATAGGATGGGTGTGATTATTTTTCTGGCATACACAGAGAGTGTATTACTCAGCTATTGCCTCTGCTCTCCCAGACTGTGCTTGTCTGCAGTTATCCCACTCACATATACACATCACTGGTTATTACTGCAAGAAGATCTGCTTTGTGTTTTTTAATTAACTAACAATATTTTCAGAAACAGATCTGCCTGTCCATTTTTGTTTTCTGTGAAAAAAATTAAAATGGATTTTGTAACTTCTGTCTAAACTGCTGAAGACCCAACAGCACACACAGTAATAATGAGCGCTCTAAATAGATTGCTTTCACCCCAAATGTTTGTCTCTTTTCCACCAATTACCATTTTTATCCAGTTCCCATTTTACTTCTTCACTTCCTACCAAGTCTTTTCAAGCCTTTAAACTGAAAACCAGTGAAAATGGTTGCTTAGTGCAAGTATTACTTGAGCAAAAGTAGTTTTATTCTATAAAAAAACACATGGAAGAAACAGAACGTGAACAAAACAAAGAAAGAAAAGCAGAAGAGTGGTGTCAAGAACAGCACTCTAAGGAGAAAAACTAATGATAGGCAAAGGAAAAAGAACCAGAATTCTCATTGGAAATCTTAATGTCTCTTCATTCTAGTCTGCAAAACCCTCCTGTTGCTTTAAGTAGTAAAAGATTTTCTTTCTCTTGTCTCTTTAAGTTGTTAAGTAGCATTTGACACATGAAGCCTAGTTTCTTATTTCTTTTTAGTGAGGTCATTCCAGAAGTGCACACTAGAGATGATGTGTTTAATTGGTATAATCATTTTTAAAAGCCTCTCCAGTTTGTGAAGCCAAAATCCATACCACAATACCTCTGCAATGCCTTTATTGTTTTTCTAATGCGGAATCAAGAAATCACTAGCAGAAATTCCTCTTTGCTTCACAGAAGTAATGCTGCATCACAGTATGAATGACTTCCAGGAAAAGCATTTGACCACTCCAACACAACAGATACAAGTGGCTTAAACAACAAAATATGCAAAGTTTTGATGCTAAAAATACAGTTTAATATAAAGAAACACACTTTATATCCTCTTTCATGCAATTCAGATCAATAATCAGATAGAAGAGACAACACATTTTCAATAAAATGTGTGGTTTGGGTTTTTTTTTAGTTTGATATACAGAATACTTTATTTGAACTTGTTAACCTAGCCATTGGATGCCTCAATCAAAGCTTACCTAAAGACCCTCTGTTTAAAATACCGCAACTGACTCAAAAAAAAAATTAGAAGTTTGTGAAGTGCTTATGCTGCAAAAATAACATTCCAAAGATTACTACAAGTAAGAGACTCTTGAATATGAGCCAGGAAAAATAACTGCTGCAGTTTAAATACCTACAGAAACAATGGGCTGAGAGATGCAGGGGATTTTGCCACTTTGAAGTTCCAAGTTTCTTATTCAAAATTACACCACTAATTTATGCTTATTAGCAAAAAAAGATGCAATAGCAGGAAAGCTTGGACTTCACATACCAAAAGAACCAATAACCACACAACTGACACTAACTGGACTGTAAATCCTCATTGACAGACCCTCTCCAAACACACTTTTAACTACAATGACATCTTACTGAGGTCAGAGATGACTAAGTGTAAACTAGTCAACAGTTGAACTTTGCCTACAAATATTTAAATAGTTTGAGATGCCTTCCTCTTCAGACATTTGAGGTTTTAATGAAGCAATTACCCCTTTCTTACAAAGAACATGGCAGACATACTTTTAATGTCTAATGGAATGGAACGAGGGAATGCCATTTGTGGCAGAAAGCCTTTTCTGTTCCTCAATATAAATGCAGCTCAGGATTCTTGGAAAAACAGTTTTTCAGTTGCAACACAAGGTCTTAGACAATCAAAGATGCATCCATGGTTATCAACTGACTGAAACTTGTAGAAAGAGCATATCTTTAATATGGACTGAGCAGTCAGAAAGCTATGCAGTAAAATGGCTTTTTAAGAAGTTATTTAGAATCTTTGACATGAAATTCTTTCCATACCCATGCATCTCAACATGCAATAACTATATATTTTGATGAACAGAAAAGCTGGAGAAATACCGTGAACATGTAGATGTTCAAATTTAGACACCCCTATTTAGGTTGCCTACAAGCAAAATTTTTTAAAGAGATCTCCGCATAAGCTCCCTAGGGTAAGTTTAGCCCTCAGAACATCCTTCTATCTGAACAGAAGGCTGAAGATTACAACTGTTCTTCCACGTAAAGCATCCAAACCTGGTGATAGGTCTACAGAGTAACACTCCACAAAGAATATATGGATGTCCAAGTGGTGGCTCTCGTGTTCTCAGTTATGATAATAAACCTGAAGTAAATATAACTGTCCTATTAACTTCCATAACTTTCTATCATCAGAATGACGCAGTATTTCTACGGCTTTTCTCTTTCCAAATCCAGATGGATAGCCAATATAGAAGCAAACATAAATCCAAGAGTTAATAAACAAGAAAGTAAAGCTGAATCTGTTTTAATGGAAGCATCACTTGAGACATGGGTTCAAACTTTTTAGAAAAGACAAATTATGCTGGTCACAAAGTCAAACGGCAGCTTTTTGATCATTAAGGAAAGCCGAAGAGATATGGACATAAATAACTTGCACTCAATGAAGCAAACAGATAGTGTTAAAGCTATGAAGAATGCTGACCTCATGGAGGAAAAAAAAAAAATCCATCCTCTTCTGCATTTAAAAGTATCTACCAAGAAAGCATCAAAAAGATGGCTTTGTAGATCTCATGGAAAGGTACAATTTTAGTCATGGTATAAAATAAAGTGGTTTTTGAAAGGACTATATTCTGTTTAATGTTTACATTCATGTAACAAGCAGAAATTGTCACTGTCCTTAACACAGGCAAGGCACAGACACTGCCTGACTTTACTACAAATGTTCAAAGACGGTTTCTAGTTAGATACTTCATGGATTTAATTTAGGACATCATACTTCAAATACAGCAGAAAAAAATAACATTGTTTCTGGAACAGCAAACCTCTGTCATAGTCCTAAACCGCAAGATTTCAGTGATTTAGGTTATTTTGATTTGTTCTTTCTGACCTTTGAGGCAGGAAGTAGGATGTGACTAACCGTATTAAATAGCTTTGCCATCCATTATGTAGAAGGAACAAGCACCTGCCTTGACTGTAATAATGTCATAATCTTAGATGTGACAGATTCTTTGCAGAATGAAAAAACAGCATGAAGACCAATGCCTCACATAAAATAGAAATCTCTCCAAAACAAGCAATACCTCGTTTATCCTACAGACTAATCTGCAACTTTCTTCATAAAAAACCCAAAATATATGTTTCAGAATAATCTCCATTCATTCTTAGATTAGTTTGCAAACTTGTGAATGCTGTCCTTCTTTGCCACAGATGAAGAGATGCAAAATGAAATTTTGACATTGTTCATGCAGAGTTATTGCCTCCCTTCACTGCTGCATTGACCAAAGCCATATCTGCACTGGACTAGAAGATGCATATATCCCTCGTACATCCAGGCTCCACACCTCAGCCAGGAAATGCAAGATGAGGTCACTAATCCACTCTACAAAAGAATTTCTGTTTGCCCTTAAAATCGGGGCAACTTTTTTCATCAACTTTTAAATTTCTCATCCTGTTCCATTTCCAAGCATCTCACTCTTCTAACCCCCTCTTTTCCTGCCTTCATACCTTGCCTGACTGATGCTACCTCAGGTGTCCTGCCTTCTGACTTGTTCTGCTTTTACGTGGGATCAACTATAAAGAGTATGAGAATATGTGTCAGAATATAAAAAACTTGCTCCCAAGTCTTTTTAAGAGAATCTAAATTAGTAGTAGTAATTAAAAGCTGACTAAAATGAAATTAAATTTCTAATTACTTTGAAAAAGTCCTGAGTTAACAATTTATTGAGAAAATTGTCAAAACCTCAACTTAATTGTTTCTTGGTATTCTACATACTGAATCTGGAAAGAAGAGACAGTCAAGTGCTTTTGCTTTTATAACCTTACTCTATGAACACTTAGAGTAACAACAAAATCAAGCACTCCAATAACACAGAACTCAGAGAAGTTAATCATGACAAACACAAGTTACCTGGAAAAAAATATAACTTACGACATGCCTCTTGAGATCTGTGCAATACAAAAGACCCCTGACACTCCACCCAGTGGATGCAGGTGCCTGAAGAACGGAATAGAGAATGCAGAGACTTTTATCCCCTCTTTCTAAAGAACCGCATAAGAAAGTATTTGCTTACTCTGTTTAATAAATCAATTTCTTCCTTCAGCTTTCCAATTAGTTCCTCTTTGTCCTGCGTCATCTTCATTAATCTTGCATTTTCCTGTCTTTCCTTTGCAAGTTCCTAAAACCAGAATACTCAATGAAGCTGGAAATGCTATTTTTATTTTAAGAGACAGTTTAAAGTTTAATACCATTTAAAACAAAGAAAGAAGAACCCACACACACTTAGTTATAATTCCTTTCCTACAGCAAGTCAAACCCACATCTTGCAAGTCCTTTTACATTTTAAGTAGCTAAAGAAACGTCCAAGATAATATTTTACCCACAGCAAATCTGTGTGATATCTGATTCAAATGATAATGTTTTAATTAATATTTAACTTAAGCATGAACCCAAAATTGGATAGGGGCCCAGAACAGAAGAAGTAAATGTAAAGTATGAGCTTCCAAATTTCTTATACTGGGAGGCTTAGCCTTATTTATGGTTGGGTTTTGGGTTTTTGTTTGTTGGGTTTTTTTTAACTACCATTAGCAAGGAAGGAAGACTAAATGTTAGATCTCTGGGCCTGAATGTGAGAAAAAATTAAAATGTCCATTAGGAATTCAGTAAGTCAGGATTCAGGATACTGAAAGACAGCCCTCAAATCTTCCTCTATTTTTCATGTTAGTGGCAATTTAAGTATTTCAGAAAGAAGCTGATTTAGAAGGGAGGGTTATGGTGTACTTCACTCAAATCACAGTTCCTCAAGTCTTAAAAAAACAGTAATTTCTACAAAATACAGTTTATTTTCACCCTTTCCAACACCTATTCAAATTGTGTTTACTTAGTAACTTTGATCCATACAATTCAAGAATATTTGGCAAGTTACCCACAAAAAAATCTACTTCAGAGGAAGACAGAAAAGCCAGTAATAAATTACACAGATGACATCATTTAGCAAAATACTGCCTTAGATGAAAAACTCAGCTTTAACATTACTCCATTTTCCCAAAACTGTTTGCATAAAGTTAATCTGAAATAATGAAAACTGTTTTAAATATGTATTTTAAATGTTTAAAACTTTAACAACTGGATAGCAATAAATTTTATAATATTTTGATACATTAAAAAAATCCAAATCCATAAGTAGATCAGAAACCAGCTTGCTAATTTTCTGAACAGCCAGTGAGCCCCTTCTTCCCTCAAGATATTTGTTCTTCATTGGCGTGTCATGAGGTACGAAAGAGAAATACGTAGAGCACTGCTGGCTCTGTTATCTTTACCTCAACTATTTCTCACTTACATACCAAATGAAAACTAAACATCCATGATTTGAAAGTTCACATTTTTCTCAGTCAGTCTGACTCTTTATACATTTTTATAGACATAACTATCTGTACTTCAAGCATTTAGCATTATTTCTATGTATTTTACTTGTAAATTTCCCCGCGGACTTTTGAAAGTACTTTATTTCAGATGTATGCCATGGAGAGGTTAGTTGGCACTCACCCTTTCAAGTTCCTCAATCCTCTTTTCCAAAGTGTTACTTGGTAGAGAACTGCCAGAAGAATTTGCATCCCTGCTGTATCTGCTGTAAGTTGTCCTCTCTGTTCGTGAATATCTATTTGGAGCGTCATCTTCTGGTGCATTAGCTGTGCTATGAAAGTCAAAGAGCAAAGCAGATACCTATTTATACATTCAACAAAATGGAAATGGTAGCAGTAACAAAACTGCTTTCCAGAGCACTCAACAGGTCAGTCTAATAAACTGCAGAAAACGTGTGGCTGAGAACTCACTAAATTCGCTGCCTCAGAGATTCGAATATTTGGATAATACAGCTCTCATCCCCATGGGTAATTGACTTTAAATACATACTTATCCTATCTTACTTTTAAAATCTCATGAACTGTGCACATTAAAAACCAAGCTAAAAACTTTATTTCCAAGAGTAAAGTTTTAAACCAAGCATCCATAAAGGATGAGAAACAAGTACATGTCCAAAACATAAGAAGAATATCAACTGACTTTTCAGGAACTTGGATTTGGCCTGTACTCCACTATGGTTGCTATATACAAAACCAGTGCTAATTTAAAAATATGTATAAGAAGTCAACCATTTTCACTCACAAAACTAACAGTGCTCTTCCCATAGCTATTTTCTTCCTAATAGTAATATTACTTACCTTCAATGCAGAACCTACTGAAAAATGAAGAACAACAGAACAGAGTGCCCTGGGAACAGGTAGAGATACTGATCTTTCCCTCTCCAATTCACTAAAACTGTACTTCTTAGACTTTGAAAATAAACAGCCAAACTGCTGAAGACCAAAAAAAACAAACAAACAATCTCCTCTTCTATCTTCACCAGGGAACTCAAAAGCCACATGGAGATTGTCCTCAAAAACCAGCTCTAGGTGCCCCTGCATGAATAGAGGACTGGACATGGACAAGATTCCCCTCAGAGGTCCCTTCCAACTTCACTCAGCCTGTGATTCTGCAAAATCACACAGCTGAAGTATGTATACAATGGTTTTCTAGAGCACTTAGGAAAAGAATGAAAAGAACTACAAGCATCCCTATAACATTTTCTTTAAAACAGAGAAGAATATATGATTAATGCGTTCATTTAACAGTTTTGCATTTCATAACTTTAGAAAACCTCTGCTGACCACGTGCAGATTTAGATGGATATAGTGCAAATCAAAAGCAAAGGCATGTCTTTTCATGGATATAAATATTCTTTTGCTCTAGTATGTGTGAAGTTTCCAAGGCACACTGACACAATTGTAAGGAATTTTGTAGCTTAATGTTATTACCATATTTAGCACTGTTTATTCTTCATCCAGGAGATTTTTCAAAAAACGTTTCTAGGACCGGATATGCATGTTACAACACAACATGAGAAATATTTTAGCTTAACTCTATAAATTCTAGATTATACTAGATTATACACATCTAAAAGATGTGTAGTTGTATTCTGTTAATGTCTAAAGGACAGATCACACAAAAAAAAGGCTCAATTTTTCATCACTCAAAAATTGACCCTATTGTCAACATATTGGAGTACCTCAACTCAGCTCTAGCAAATGATATTGGCAGAAGCTCCTACACAAAGATGAGAAGAAGGAATACCTAGACAGGAAGGGTTTCATTAATACAGAAAATGCCTTAATTTTTCAGTATTTTCCCTGAAATTCACACCCAGAAATTTCCTCACCTATTCCACCAGGCAGCAGACACCCTACTGAACGCATTTTTTTTCACTGTCAGCATGTACAAATGACATATCAGGAAGAATTATAGGAAATGGGATTTAAAAAAACATTTAAGGAGGCATCAGCCCATAATCTAACACATGGAATGTGACAGATAAAAAGTTCATTATTTGTGCTGTTATAACCAATGTCTAGTACACAGCAGTGGCAAAAAATGTACCATCCAGGACACAACAGGCATATCTTTCACAAAGAATGGAATTTTAGTCTTCAGATACGTCACTTTATGAGCATTAAATGTGAAACAGTCATAAAATCATAGAATATGCTGCATTGGAAGGGACCCATCACGACCGCTGACTCCAACTCCTGGCCCTGGATAGGACATCCCAAGGCATGGGATGTGCCTGAGAGTGTTGTCAAAATGCTTCTTGAACTCTGTCAGGTTTGGTGCTGTGACCCCTGCCCTGGGGAACCTGTTCCAGTGCCCAAACACCCTCTGGGTGAAAAACCTTTTTCTAATATCCAATCTAAACCTCCCCTGACTCAACTTCAGGCCATTCCCTTGGGTCCTGTCACTGGTGACCACAGAGAAGAGATCAGTGCCTGCCCCTGCTCTTCCCCTCGTGGGGATGTTGGAAGACTGCAATGAGATCTCCCCTCAGTCTCCTCTTCTCCAGGTTGAACAGACCAAGTGACCTCAGGCACTCCTCATACAGTTTCCCCGAAGGCCCTTCACCATCCTCATGGCCCTCCTTTGGACACTCTCTTATAGCTTAATGTCTTTTTTACATTCTGGCACTCCAAACTGCCACAATATTGAAAGGTGAGGCCACACTAGGTCAGAGCAGAGCAGGACAATCCCCTTGACTGGCTGGCGATGCTTTGCCTGATGCCCCCCAGGACACGGTTGGCTCTCCTGGCTGCCAGGGCACTGCTGACTAGAATAACAGTATCACTGAACTTGGTGTCTCTCTACTAAGAGAAAATACCTATTAACCACCACCACCAAAGATGAGTCTGTGGAATTATACCTGTAGATTAGATACAGATATATAAATATATTTCTAAAGGGTTTCTTCTGGTTGTACTTAAATAAAAACCATATAGCAAAATCAACTCTCATTGCAGTTTGACTACTCTTACACAGAAACAGAAATTCTGTTTTGGAAAAATGTTTCTAGTTATTTCCTTTAGAGTAAAATCAGTTATTCACAGAGGTAGGTTTTAAAGCATTATTACAGAAAGGTGAAACAAATCTTGCTCCTTCCAATGCCTCTTTGATTCTCTCAATGTCTTCCTGAAGCACTGTCCAATTTGCCATTTCATCCAATTAAAATCACCCTGTCAAAACTGTATTTCAACTACAACATGTTCAATTACTACAGGTTTATTTTTATTGCCAGAATCTTGTAACTATACTTGATTTGAAAACGCCTAATTATTTATGTCTCTGCAATTGAGTCAGTTGCTAACAGATTCTTTGGAAGAAGCAGCAAAGGACAATTTTTTCTAAGTAGGCCATCTTGGACTTTGGTTACTGCTTAAGCCAAATTTGTGGCTTTCAGAGTTGAGCTAAGGAAAAGAAGTCTTGTCTTCTCTAAAGCTGCATGTTCCTAGTCTGCTCCATTTTTCCCTTACTCTGGCCTTCAGGTGAGTGTGAAACCACTCAAGGGGCTGATGCAGCACTCCAGCAGACAAGCAAAAGGAAGCCATCAACTTTCAGCCACACTGGCTTCTTGAAGTGGTACCTTGTCCAGCTGCATGAGCACTGGCACAACAGGCAGTGAGAAGTTCAGCTAGTACAACTTAGACCATGCAAATCTTCTGCAGAAATAAAACCTAAGTCTTTTGCCTCCTTATAACATCAGCATTGATTCAAGTGGGGCTAGAAAAGTCAAGAAAAGCATCTTGAGTGACCCCTGTCTAAAATACACTGTTCATATCTACACAGTAGTGATTCTAATGTAACAAGCTAGATGAGACAATGCTTCCACAGCCAGCCCTTGCTGCAAAATTCCCAAACACAGGAAGCAGGCAAGTCTGGGCATAGCTTTATGAAACAGTATTTTGCAGCTGTGGTTTTTTTGAATTAGTGAGACCAAGGTTAGTGTGATGGAATGTAAATTGTTATAGTTTTAGTTTTATAGTTACCTAAAAAACACTGAGCAGGATAATTTCAGCAGTGCTCAAACATTTCCTTCAGAGCCCCTTTGACTAATGCTCTGAAGCACTGCCTTCTTCTCTTCTTATGGTCTCTTCTTCCCCATTTATTTTTCAACTCTTGCATGAATGCTAAACTTGAATACAATGTAGTCTTCTGAAATTAGTGCTAAACAGTTCTAGCTCTAGGGATCCAGGTTAACATGCTGTACTATCCTAGAAGAGGGGGAAAAAGTCCTCTCTGACATTTTGACTGGAAGCCATAAAAGCATACTATATTGTATTCATTTCCACTAATAAACAAACTTACAGAGGGAATACACCCCTGAACCACTAAGAGATTTTAATCTCTTTCTGTAAACTGATCCAGCTGATCTGTCTGATCCAGGAACCATGCAAAAATCTTCTGAGTTATTTTAAATCTTGATCTGCAAGGTTTTCTTTACAATTTTTTAAAAAGAAACTAAGCTGGTTTGAAAGCTAGTAGACAATCTTAAAAGTAAACTGCTAAAACAAATTCTCTGTGCTTATAAAAATATTCCTCTGCCCACATACATATCTTGATTTACTGCTACTTGCAAACAAGCTTTTCGGTTCACAGAATGCAACAGAAACACAATTCATGTTTACATGCAGATTACACTCAGATATTTCAATAAACAGAACACACTGTCATTCTCCTGTTTGAGAAATCAGTGATAACACCAACTATACTGATAGCAAATCAGAAAACCATTCTTACTAATGGCAATGTGCTTGGTGCTTTAAAATAATTCACAAAGCAGGGCAAAAACTGGCAGACCCAGTTTCAGGAACAGTAGTTCGGAATGGCTAAAATGAGGCATATCTCATTAAGAAAAGCTTAGAGAAAAATGAAAGAAAACAAAGTTGATATGGGCCGTTACAACTGAAGTATAACTACACATTTTAACACATGAAGCTCACAGTTAGGACACACAGCTGATCACAGCTCCCAAATACTCTCATGCACATCCTGTGGCCTTCATGTCAGCATGACCTTGCAGATTCTGGTCATCCTTTTAATAGACCTCACAGTATCACTCCAGATCACAACAAAACCATCACTTTCTTTTGAAAATATTTTACGTGGGTTATCATGCAACTACAAAGGAACCCCTTCACAAACTTTTAGGGTGTGTGAAAACTTCTGAAGTAAATTCAAAAGACAAACTACAGTTATAGACTAAGATCCTCATCACAAACTTTTAAGTGCATGAGGAGACAAGTTCAGTTTGTCCACGTCAGCCAGAACAGAAGAATAACACACAGCAGCCAGCAGAGTTCGTATGTAAACATGTCTTCCAGTCAATGGACACTCAGTGAAAAGGGTTTCCCAGCAATGTCATATAAATGTTCAACCATGGATTGCTGCATCCATATAAGGCAAAGTAGCCAGTGTGTCTGATTAAATAGGTAGTGTAAAATCTGTGCAATTCCTTGAGTCCTGCAACATATTGAGAAAACAATGATTCTATGAGAACACACATCACAGAAACTTCTCTGCTCTTAAGTCTCTCTTCTTTTGTTAGGTACAGGAGGCTGGGTATCTCAATGCAGACACAATCATAGAACTGCTGAGGTTGAAAAAAAACCTCTAGGATCATCAAGCCCAACTGTAAAAAATGAGAACAGCTATGTGGAAAGGCAAAAGAAAGGTATTGGAAGCCAGGAATGGTATCAGTAACCCAGGACTGGAAGGCAGAAGAGGACAGAGACAAAACAGAAAAAAAAAAAGCAAGTAATCAGAAAAATAACAAACAGAAGACTAGAACCTCAGTGATTAAATGTAAGGATGTAAGAGAAAAGGGGGAGAGAAAGGAAAGGGTATGTAGCTGGGCTAGAAAATAGAAACCAGCAAAGTGAAGAAAAATGCTGAGATGAAGAAATGTCATGTTTGATGAGGAACAACAGGGGAAGAGAGAGAAGGCAAAAAATGAAGAAGCAGGAGCAGTAAAGATGGAAAAAAACAACCTGAAAATTTCTGAAAAATAATTCATTCTTTCAACGGGAAAGAGAGTCTATAACAGAACACAAAATTTTAGGAAAACATATTTCTATTTTTGCTATCAAATGTCTATAAAGTCTACCAACAAACTCTCTCCCACAAAGTACTGACCACCTGCTGTCAGAGTAATGCAAGTAACAGTTTCAAATGGGATCTGAAAGGGTTGTCCCTATGTGAGAACGTGCTTTGCTCTCACAATTTGCTTTGAAAACCTAAGGAAGTACATCCAAAACTGTTAAAAGCATATTAAGCTCAAGGTATTTGAGCCTTGAAGCAGCTTCTGATCTCCATTCAGCCTTCATGCACCAATAGTCCAGTTCTAGGTGTAATCACAGAATGGCATTTTCTGTTTCCAAAGGACTTCTAACTGTATTTGGGACTTCAGTGGGGTCTGAGTGATTTGGATAAGAATTACTGTAGAGAAGGCTACTTTCTGTAAGACCTTCACTTACTGCAGATGTTGGAAGGGGCAAACAAGCCCAGAACAACTCTGGTCCTGACTCCTTTAGCATTCACACCAGAAAGTGAAGCCACTGGGAGACACACTTTAAGTACCCTTAAGTGAAAAATTACTTCAGGGGAGGTAAAAATTTTCAAATATAGAGGAAAATTAAGTAGATACTATTGACTCTAATCACAGTGGGCATTGTATGCCTCAAGAAGTACAATTAGAATAAACCCCACTGAGTATTTGTGAGCACTAGGCACTGGGCTGACAGCAGAAAATAATCCTTTGCTTTCGACATGAAGTTTCAAGACTGTGCAACAAGTAAGATAGATGGCAACATACATAAAATATTGAACAGCAGCTCGCAGCAAGTCGGATTCCTCCTGAATGTGATGCCAGTCCTGAGGGGGAAAGTTGACAATGACCTTACATCCCTGTCCTGGTTAGAACGGCTGGGACCAATTCATCACTGGATGGGTGCAACCCAAAACTGTGTATTCTACAGCCTTCCATGCCATTTCCCCAGAAACTGTTGTCAGTGGAGGCCTGCAAGGTGGGGGGATGTTCCTGTCCTCATACCCTTTTATGGAATTCCCCGCTCTGATGCCCTTTTATGGAATTCCCCTCTCTGAGGGAGGAACTGAGCATTATCATGCCCTTTTATGGAATTCCCTACTCTGAGGGAGGGACTGAGCACTCCCGTCTGAACTGGAGAGTATATAACTGGGAGTTTGGGAACCCTGCCACCTCTCATGGGATCCAGAGGAAGACTGCAGACCACTGCCTTCAACCAGACTGAGACCACCACCCTCAACTGGACTGCAATCACCACTTCTGACCAGACTGTAGCAGCTCTCCCACCAGCAGGTTTATCCCCTCTCCCTTTGCTTTGGACTTGGGGGTGGGCCAAGGTACACCACTTTTGTTCATACCCCAGGGTGCTGGGTTATACATTTGGGTTTTGCGGGTTAAAACCAATTATCTGTCTGTATAATTGTACTTATCGTATTATTTTAATAAATTGTTATTCTGACTTATAAATCTCTCTTTTGAATTGAGTTCATTTTCCCCTGCTGGTTAACTTTTAAACCAGCACAATCTCACATATAACTAAAGCTGATTGAGGGAAGACTGCACAACTGTAGTGGTTTGAACCAAGTTTCCCCCTGAAGCTGAAAGTGGTAACCCCCAGGGGGTGGTGACCCTTGGGGCTTGACCCAATCAGTGCTCCTGCAAAATATAAACATATCTCTGGAGACCGGAAGAGAAGCAGTAGTACTTGTGGTAAGAAGAAGAGGTGGCCATGTTGTGGTGAGCCACGAGGAGAAGGGGCTCCGGCCCCTTGGGGGCCTCTGCCCCCCCCCCCAGCCCCGGTTGGGGGCTGCAGGGACTCGGAACAGTGTCAGACTGGACTGAGTGCCTGTAGCTAGGAGCTGGGGGAGTTTCTTCCCTGTAAATAGAAGTGGGAGACGCTGGGAGCAGCGACGGAGCAGCAGCAGAACAGCAGTGTCCGAAGAGCAGTGGCAAAGAGCCAACTGATAAGAACCAAGAGAAGCAGCAGATGCCGGTATGCAACTGAAGCAGACACAGAGTTGTCTGAGGAAACGAAAAGAGCCAGCAGCAGAAAGCAGGACAAGAGACCCGAGCCAGCGGCAGGAAGAGAGTTTCGGAGGGTAAGAACTGGACAAACCAAAACCCCCAAACTCGCTAGAGACCCCTCTGAGAAAGAGGAAGGGGTGGTGGACTGAGTGGAGTCCTAAAGTGCAGTATGCACTACAGAGAGGAGCTAAGAAGCTCCGGCCTCCTGAGAGCTCAGCCAGGATGGCCAAAGGAATGTGTGTGGAGGGGGTGACCTTGGGCTTCCCTCCCCCCTCCTTGCTGCAGCTTCAGAGAAGCTGGCAGCCATCTTTGGGGCAGAGCACAGAAGCTCTGTGAAGGGGCTTGATTTCCCCTGAAGATACCAGACTGTCACGAAGACCCCCGTGCTTCGTGATATGACCGTGGTGGAACGACCTTGTCTGGGGTTACGTAGTCCACGGAAAGACCCCCGTTTTGAAGACGGAGGGCCGAGAGGGGCTTGGAGACCCCCCTCGTGTGTATTGGCAAGGATCCAGCTGCAACTGCTGCCTGAAAGAGAAGAAGAAAGCCTGCTGCCTAGAGAGACACCTGTTGCTCAGAGACTGGAAGGGGTCTTTTCTTCTTCTTCTCTCCTGGACTTTTATTTGGAGGGAGAAGAGATTTGGCCCATTGTAAATATTACTGTCATGGTAGAGATAGATATAGAGTTAAGATTGTATGCAGTGTATTATAGTATTTATTTATTTGTATAGTCTTTGTAATATATTCCTTCCCCCATATTGAGTCTCGTGTTTTTGTCTGGAAAACCCATCTCACATGGGGTTGAGATGTGGGTGGGGGGCTAGGAATCAGAATTGGATTTTGGGCCTGCTCAAACCATGACAACAACCAAGTCTTATTTAGCATTTTCTAGCATTGGTGCTTCCTGTTTTTGCAATGCCAATCAGACGAATTAGCTTATTTTCAAATAAGCTACAAATGTGGTTGTGAAAACTTCTATTTATTACTCCCCCACGCACAACCAACTTTTTGCAAGTGAGTGAGTATAGAGAGCATGTGAACAGAGATAATGTTTATGAAAAGCTACAAAAGTATGACACACACGACTAAGTATTCAGCAGATACAAAAAGCAATAAACGTCTGCATGGGAACCAAAGAGGAAGTGAAGACTGAACTAAAATGTGCTTGATTAATAAGAAATGAATCATGAAATTATACAGTTATTAAGGTTGTGACAATAAGTCCATCCATTCTGCAGTGACAAAGTGATTTAAAAAAAAAACCCTACAACAATAAAAAGCATCACTCAACTAAGTTTACAAGAACCCAGTAATATAAATATAAAACACAGCAGCACCATGCTAGGAAAGCTAAAGCATAACAGGATAGGTTATTATTTTTTACAATGAGGGAGGTGAGACTAGAGAACAGGTTACCCAGAGAAGCTGTGGATGCTCCCTCCCTCTAATTGTTCAAGGCCATGTTGGATGGGGCTGTGAGCAATCTATTTTAGTGGAAAGTGTCCCTGCCCATGGCAGGGAGGCTGGACTAGATGTTCTTCAAGGTCCATTCCAACTCAACCCATTCTACGATTCTATACAACAAGTTTGAGGGTGGAAAATACACCAGTGACGACTAGATAATTGGTAGGTGCTCTTCGCACTTTCTTCTACAACCACGAGATAGATATATATAGATGTATATACACACACACACACACCCCTAAAAGATAGATAGATAGATATCTAAAAGAGAATGCATCCATGTATCAAATAAAAATACGTTTACAAAAATGTCTTGCTTCAGTTGACGTGTTTTAGACCCCATGTTACCATAACATTTTCCTAATAGTTGTTATAGCTGTGTTGGTACTAATTCCACATGGGAAAATATTTCACACACTGGTCAGGTGCATCAAAGGCTTCTGAAATATTTTTCTGACTAAAAAACTGGAGTATTGACCAGAGTCATTACTTTCTTGACTCAAAGACAAACAAATAACAAACAGGACATGCTACATGTGGGCAGCATCTGCTACAATTGAGACAGTTGTATGGACAGTAGTATGACAACACCATAGAAATTTCTTCCAGTATAACTGTGGAGAGCAACAACATTATTTTCTTTTATTAAACTTCAGAATAGGGTGGTTCATGAATTAACTGTGAAAATACTGGCTCCTAGGCAATGTGCCAATTTAGACACTTGCTTGGGAAAGTATTCTGCACTAGTTGGTCCCAGTAGAATACTAGCTAAATTTATTTGAAAATAGTGACATAGTAAAGGGGTTTGGTTAAGTTTGCTGCACCTTTCAGGTCCTTACCCCAAAAATCAAGCTATCTATCTACAGTAGCAGCACAATGATCTCTACTACAAGCATCCATTTAATCAGCTTTATTTCTGGCAGAACTACACATGTAAAGAAATTTGCTGTGTACAATGATCTCATACCTTTTATACCTGCTTGAAACCATCCTGGAGGAGTCCTAAAAGAAACAAAAAGGAAAAACTAATTAATATTTTTCTTATATTTATACTGCCAAAATACTTTACCACTCTATAGAAAACTAAGTCTACAGTTAAGAGCAGTCCCATGCTGCCCTACAACTCAGTTTTGCACTATTTTCCTGCCAAGCGTAGACAATACCGGGATTATTGTCACCATGTTACTGCTTCTGAACACCAGCTCAGAAGCTTAAATGTCTGCCTCTGGTTAGTTACATCTGAAAACTGGATACATTTACTCCATCCCCCAGCATGCACAACAGCACACAACCTGCCACCAGTATGCCTTCACTACCACTAACTAGTACGGAAACACTTGTGTACTTTGATAGCTCTTCATCTACTTGTCTAAGAGCAAAAATGTTCCAATTTCTCAGCACCACTGCTGTCCTTCTGGATGGGAACAAAAACTGAAGCCGGCAAGTAGAAAAATTTAAACATGTTTTAACTGCTCAGATTTGACAGAGTAGAGTCCACAAATATATTTTAGGATGCTGTAAGAAGAAGAGGAACCAATTATTTTATTACTCATAAACCAAACACCCTCCAGTAAATAATACATAAAAAGTCTGGAAAGAATATTTAAGGAGTTAATGAACTGAACAACTGCCTTTACCAGAAAAAAATAAAGGCGAAGTATGAAATTCTGTCTATCTAGGATACTAACTGCAGGCAAAGAAATAAATGAGTTCTCAAAACAAGATGCAAGAGAAATTCCATCCACTCTGAAAATTCCACAAGACATTACACTGCCTTCACTGATCAGCACATCAGTGAGTCTGTAAGTAAATAAACAAGCTAAAAATTAGGATACAAAGAATGTTTATTATTTTACTATAGAAAATGAAATTGACAAAAATATTTGTATTACAGAAAAACAACTTGACCTGAAAGTGCATTTTATTTTATATAGCATTTTTGACTGCTGCCATATGTGCTACATTTTCCCTAATATAAATAGAAGAACAAAATTCAACAAAGTGAAGTCAGGGGAACTATTTAAAGAAACCCACAAAGTGGAGCAAAATTGCTGTTTTAACACTGATAACCATTTTATCATTGTTGACAGCATCTGAAAAGTAGCTATTCACAGCTGTAAAACAGCAACCTAAATTTACCTTTAAAGGGCAAGGAAATGTAATTTTAAATGGTACCACTGCTATTTTTCAAGTTTACTAAGAGTATGTTATCTTTAAAAGGTCATGGCATCAGGCAGAGGTTTCTGAGGACTGGAAGGAAGTAAATGTCGCTCCTTTCTTCAAGAAAGATCATCTGGGGAACTACAGGACAGTCCTTAGCTCAGTCCCTGAGTAGGTAATGGATCAAATCCTCAAGGACAAGAAGGTGAAATCAGCATGCATATATGGAGAGAAATCATGCTTGACTGACCTCACAGCCTTCTATGATGAGATGGCTTAGCAAATGAAAGAAGAGCACATAATGTTTATCTTGATTTTAGCAAAACTTTCAACACTTTCCCACATAACATACATATAGGCAAACTGCTGGAATAAGGACCAGGTAAGCAGACTGTGAGGTGCAATGAAAAGTGACTTGACTACTGGGCCCAAAGTGTTATAAACAGCAGCATTAATTCCAGCTGGACGACAGTCTTTGAAGGGGCTGATACAGGGGCCAATACTGTTTAACAACTTCTTTAATGACCTGAATGATGGGTCAAAGTACATTCCCAGCAAGTTTGCACACTACACAGAACTTGGATGAGAGGTTAACAATATGTCAGGTAGCCGTGTTACCATGGAGAGAGACACTGATAGGCTAGAAAATGGGCTTACAGAGATTCCATGAAGTTCAAAAAAACCGAAAACGCAAAGTCCAGGAGCTGGGGAGGAATAATCCCAAGCACGAGTACCTGCTGTGGACTGGTTGGAAAGCTGCTGTGCAGAAAAAGATCCTGGTGGACACCAAGTTGAACACAAGCCATCCCTGTGTCCTTGCAGCAAAGAAGGCCAATGGCACCCTCAGGATGCACTGCCAGCACGTTGAGGAACAGCATCCAAAGGAGAGCAACAAAGATATGGAAGGGTCTACAGGGAAGCCACACGAGGAGCAAGTGAGGTCACTTGGCTTGTTCAGCCTGGAAGAGACTGAGGGGAGATCTCATTGCAGTCTTAAACATCCCCATGAGGGGAAGAAGAGGGGTAGACACTGATCTCTTCTCTGTGGTGACCAGTGATAGGACCCAAGGAAATTGCCTGAAGTTGTGTCAGGGGAGGTTTAGGTTGGATATTAGAAAGAGGTTTTCACCCAGAGGATGGCTGGGTACTGGAACAGGCTCCCCAGAGCAGTAGTCATAACACCAAGCCTGACAGAGTTCAAGAGGTGTTTCAACAATGCTCTCAGGCACATGCTGTGATCCTTGGGGTGTCCTGTGCAGGAACAGAATTTGGACTTGATGATTCTTGTGGATCCCTTCCAACTCAGGATATTCTACCATTACCCTCTTCTCTGCCCTAGTGAGACCACAGATGGTGTGCTTCCGCCAGTTCTGGGCTTCTCAGTATGAGAAAGATATACTGGAGAGACTCCAGCAAAGGGCCACACACATGATTAAAGGTTTGGACACACGTAGAAAAGCTGAAAGTGCTGGAATGTCCAGCATGGAGCAGACAGTGCTCAAGAGGTATCTTGCCAATATGTATAAACACCTCATGGGGTAAGAGATCAAGACATTTCTATTCTTGGAGATAATATAAAAATCCAACTATCTACAGTCCTGAGCCATTTCCTGTAATTGATCCTGTTTTGTCTGCAGGGCTCGGACTAGAGACTTCCCAAGATCCCTTACAACGTTAATGATTTTTAGCTTTACGACAGTCAATAATGACCGTCAAGGTGATCTGACTCTGATGTATGTGAAGAGATTCAAATTGTTCCATCTAATACATTAAGATATATATTCACTGTATATGAAACTGAAATGCCACATCAGTAATATCAGACACAGGTCTGATGATGATGGTCTCAGAAACATCCTGGTTGTCCCATTAGCCATAGACAAATGGTTCAATTCCCTTTATAAGCTTGGATGGAGGTTGTTACATAGATTACTAGGTCAAAATTTTGCCTGTCTGCAGAAACAATAAAGTAGGAACTCTGGGCTCTAAGCTTCCTCAGTTCTTATTTTTTTCACAACTTTTCCAAGAAAATGCTGAAGCCATGACTATGCTTCTTAGTGAACATAAGCCTGTGTTTACAGTCAAAGGCAGAAATTGCATGTGACATTGGAGTCCAATGAAGCACACATACCCTTGTACGAAGAAATCTTTGGATCTCAGATGCTTGTTTTGTACTCTAGATGCTAAAGGGATGCAACAAATGCACCATATAACCCCAAATTTGGTAAGACTTTTTCATACAAATTTGCAAATATAAGCTGTAAAGAAATTTATACACATAGACTTGTACATTTAACTCAATGGGACACTTAAAAGTTTGGCAGTACTATCCAAGAAAGCCAGTTCTTCAGAAAAAGCTGGGAAAGCAAACAAGTGCTCAGAGACAAAGTGCATGGCAAATACACTCATTTGCTACAAATTACAGCTGTTAAAACAAAAAACCCCAAACCTTTAACCAATTAACCAGCCCTTTGTAACAGATGTTACAAGTATTAGTGGGTTTTATTTTTGTAGCTAAAACTAACTACAAGCAACAGTTAAAAATGCACATCTGATGTATAAAAAATAAATTCTTCTGACCAACAAATTAATACTGCAGATTTGGTAAATTATTACTTTTATCACTTTGAAATCTCTAATGGAAATGCAACCTAATCGTTCTTTCAGGTGATGGTGCAAGCACTAGGAAAATATTTTTTTTTTATCTCTGCTCTCATCTTATGAAATTTATTTTGTGTGCCTTATTTGTGTGAAAGCTGCTGGTAACATGAATATATGTAGTTACACTGTAAACAGCATTATGTGTCTATTAATCAAAAATAAGCTTTCAAACTATGCAAAAGATCTTAAAATGAGGCAAACATCTATAATTTAAGCTCTTGTCTTCTCCACCACTTTTGCAGAAGTGAAGGTTGGCAGAAAGTGAAGAATGGGAAGGAGAAAGGAAGGATATCCTTGTTCTGCAAAGAATTAATCTAAAACCATTAGTATGATTAGTCTTGTATATAAATATTAATTTACAAATCTTGTTTATATTCTTTAGTATTTTTTAACTCTGTCTTTTAACCCATGTTTAAAATACCTAGTCATTACTACAGAAATGAATGATTTGTCATGAGAAATGAATAGATCAGTTTATTTGACTTCCCTGTAAAACAGAATTCTTTTTACTGTCTGGAAATCCTGAACAGAAAAACAATCAATAAAGAAGTAATCCACAACAATTATGCTAATGGTTTCTTTCATACTGGTGAAAATATACTGCTGTCAAAGACATCTACTAACATTAGTTCTTCATCTAAGGTTGAAACCAGACACTCATTTCAATGCAGTATTCTGAACACAGCTTTAAAATTATTTTTACCTCTTGCACATATCTCAGGCAGCTTGCATTACCTTTTAACAGTATATATTTTGCTATTCATCTAATTATTATGTTCAAAAACACTGCAGACTGACATACATCAGCAGTGCTCTGGAAAAATGGTCATGCTACCTTTCTGTCTAGTGCACAAAAGTGATTGTGCAGACCAGCATTAACACAGGTGTGATCTGTGTGAAAATAACCAAGGAAAAAGTAAAGATTTGTCTCATTCCGCATGAGTTCCTTCATGTGATTCACTGAAAAGACTAACACAAAGACACACGTACCTGTTGCACAAGAGAATGTGTAAGGGCAGGAAATGCAGCTGAGACCATTTCAATTAATGCAACCGTTTACTGCCAATTAAATTTATGTCAAACTAGGATGCAAGGAACTTGGCTAATTCCCCTCTTTGGCCTTGGCTCATCTTGGTATTTCATCTGGCCAACAGAGAGATTAAATAAACAAGCTGGTCATTGGGCTTTAAATAAATAGAGTTGTCTGTGTTTACAAGTGTCTGACAAAGATTTCCAGATGTTAAACCAACCCTACCACTACTAATTTGCTAGTTAAAATGCACTAACAAACATTGTTTTTAAACAAGTACAAGCTCTGGAGTCAGCTGGACTATGAAAATGGTTCAGTGGAAACACTATTTAGAAGTTTTGTAAACTATTAAAGCAAACACCTTGGATCTAATCAGGCTAGTAGGACACACTGGTATATATACTGGTATGGAGAATATGTGCACTGTTTTGAAATTTGACCATACAGCAGTGCAAATTATGACTACATAATGATATTCCTGCAACATGCAAGGTTAAATTTTTACTGAAATTAGGCCATAAAAACAATTTTTTTTCATATGTAACTCAAATATAGGCTTCCTACAAAGTTTCCTATATGTTCTTCAAGATGTGAGCAAATACAGCTTCACTACATGGAGGAAGGAGGTCTGGTTACTAGGGTTTCTTGCCTTTTTACATATCAAGGAACATGTAGATTCTATTTACATCCAGCAAATCAATTCCAATTCCTTCATAAGTCACATCTTGATTAACTACAGCTACTTCTCACATTCAGTGCACCTTTGTTTTGAGATTTGTTTGGAAATGGCAATTGCATATCTTCTGCAACGCAGACAAAATTTCATTCAGATATAAAAGTGAGATAACATCTGAATGCTTAACTGAAATAACTGCAGGTGTGAAAATCAGCAGAGAGATGAAATACCTTTCTTCTCCCTCCCATCAAAATTCCCCAAAAGCAAATGTCTCTTGGGAGTCAGTTTACCTTCCATTCCTGAATCACAGAATATGCTGAGTTGGAAGGGACCCAGCAGGATCCTGGCCCTGCACAGGACACCCCAAGAATCACATCATGTGCCTGAGAGTATTGTCAAAATGCTTCTTGAACTCTATCAGGCCTGGTGCTGTGACCACTGCCTTGGGGAGCCTGTACCAGTGCCCAACCACCCTCTGGGTGAAAAGCGTTCTCCTAATATGAAACCTAAACCTCCCCTGACTCAGCTTCATGCTGTTTCCTCGGGTCATGTCACTGGTCAAGAATGAAGAGATAGTACCTGCCCCTCCATTTCCCCCAGTGACGATGCTGTAAACTGTGATTAGGTCTCCCTTTAGTCTCCTCTCCTCCAGGTTGAACAGACCAAGTGACCTCAGCCACTCCCCATACGGTTTCCCTTCAAGGTCCTTCACCATCTTCGTTGCCCTCCTTTGGACACTCTCCAATAGCTTAATATCTTTCCTATATTGTGGCGCCCAAAATTGCCACAATATTCAAGGTGAGGCCACCCCAGTGCAGAGCAGAGCGGGACAATGACCTCCCTGGACCACTGGCAATGCTTTGTCTGATGCCCCCCAGGACACGGTTGGTCCTCCTGGCTGCCAGGGCACTGCTGACTCAGATTCAACTTGCTGTTAACCAGGACCCCCAGGTCCCTTTCTGTGGCACTCATTCTCCAGTCTGTATGAACATTCAGGGTTGCCCCATCCCAGGAGAAAAATCTGGCACTTTCCCTTGTTGAACTTCACATGGTTGGTGATTGCCCAGTCCTCTAATTTGGTCAAGGTCTCTCTGCAGGGCCTCTCTGCCCTTGAGGGAGTTGACAGGTCCTTCCAATTTAGTGTTGTCCCTTTGAAAATTTCTAGAGATGTTTTTCATGGAATGCAACACTAATTCAATTTTGAACAAAAATGCTTTCACCACAGACAAGGGGAAAAAATCTCCACTTGTTATTTCCACAGAAACCATTCTTTCCAGAAGCCCTCAAAAGTGCTTTCAATAAGTTTCAAGGAGCAATTTCATCACTCAACTACTTGCATCTCTTGTAGCTATGCACTTTCTAGATCTCTTCTTGAATAAAATACTTGTACATACAAAACCACCTCAGGCTCCTTCCCCTCCTCTTATTCTCCTAGCTGCCAAGATTTTACATCTATTTCAAAGATTCATTATATTTTGGTTTTTTCCTGGTGTGGATTTCCTAGGGATGACCTTAAAACACTCTTTACTGACCCAATAAATCTCTTTTATAAGCAGACATTCTAAAAATGAGCTTTTATTTCTAAAACTGTTAAGAAAGCATGAAGTTATCACCACCTATTAATCAGTTACAAAATAAACTGAAAACAGGAACCTGGTAAGATTAAACAAAAACAGAAGCTTTTAAATAGCTTTGCAACATTTTTCATATTTTGATCTTCCTTTGATTTGTACTCTTGGCAAGTTGGAACAACCACATATTAAAAGAGTCTTGTTTAATTTACATCCACCAGATCTTTTTTAAATATGCCATAACAAGTAATAAGTAACAGAATAGAACTTTAAGCAGGAAAGAGACATTCCTGTATTCCGGATATTAAAATTCAATCACCAGAACTACTTTCATATTCTGGCACTCAGATATGTAATTTCAGATCAGCAATACAGAACAACATCTTTCATGTGAAAGTGTACACAAGCAAGACCTAAAAAAAAGAGCTACTGGAAAAAGGAAGATATGGTTTCTTTACCCATACTAAAAAAAGGAAATTTAAGGTTAATATAACTTCTGTTCCCATATTTCTGAAATACTGGGTGCTTGAATCAGGTAGGCATTTGTAACAATGTAAGGGCAATGGCATTATAGTCTATAAAAGGATGAAGATTTCTTTAGGAAGGAAGCTGTAAGCAAAAAATTCAAACTCAGTAAGTAAATTAATCTGTTAGAGCATCTGTCAAGACAGAGACAACAAAAGAGACACCAACTGAAAGATCCATCTTTAAAGAGGAGAAATCTCTCTCTCCACACAAAGAGTAACTTAAAAATAAATTAGGACAGTGCCACAACTGACCAGTTCCCTACTTCCCAGGCCCTTCCACTGCAGCCCATATGAAATCCATGCATCTCAAACAGGTTCCAGTCAGTCTCTTCTAGCTCATGACTATGCAGCCCTTTGGGAAGAAAAGCTATTTAATTTCTTTTTTCAAATGGGAAATCTAAAAAGATGTAATCCTCTGGGATTTGTGTGTGTTTCTGGACTGTGGATGAACGACATCCTAGGTGAAAACACTGCAGTTCTCTTTACCTGACAGAGCAGAGCCTCAATGAAGCACTGCAAATCCAACGTGCACAGTCTCCTCACAGGTTGGTTTTGCTTTTCTAGAAATCAGAGCAATGAAGACAACCATGCAAAGAATGCCTCTTCCCAAAATCTGCCTGGATCCAAGGGTACCTATAAGGTCTGGCTCAGCAACGGCCTCATCCAGCTGCTGCAGGATGATTTAAATGTTCTTACCCAGAGCCTGCCTGGGCACCACACCAAGCAGGCACCGGCACGCCCCATCTGAGCCCAGCCAGGCAGGAAGCACGGTGCGAAGGCACTTCAGTGCCACAGAGAAGAGCCAGCCAGGCTGCGGCGTGGGCAGCAACATCAAGTCTGATGAAAAGTTTACATTCTATCCTGACCTCCTGAAATATATTTGCACCATGTTTCCAAAAGTATTCTGTAGTGCACACATTATCTGTCTCTAATTACTTCACAGGATGAAATCCAGCTATACCAACTATTTATTACCTGTCCAGCTGTGAAGAAAAATGTCAAATATATTAGTACATCAATTATTAAACTGTGGCACAAATTAAGGTCAGACTTATTTAACATAATGGCATTATAATTTAAAAATTTTAACGTAGGGGTTTTTATCTGCTCTTACATAATTCCATAGTTGCAAAGGTATGAATGTTTTCTATAAAGAAAAAAATCAGACTACGTAAGTTCATGGTGGTTCTTTGCCTAAAAACTACTATGAGCTAAATCTAGTGTCTTACATTTTGGGTTACTTCTTAGTCAATATGGTTTACAAACCTATCTATATTTTGACATAAACAAATGGAAGACTTTAAAGTTTATTAGTTTTTATAGTTTACCAGTGGTAAGGTTTGGAGACTTGGCAGGGAGCCAGCTGCAGTGAGCTAAACCCCAAAGGGGGGGGGGGAGGGGAAACGACAAAAAAAATTAAAGAAAACCAGATTGGATAAACGTATTTCAGTCACAAAAAAGTTCGGTGTCCTTGATTCGGTCCACTTATTTAAGTGAACCTTATTTTTTACAGCCTCATCTATTATTTTCAATTAATATGTAATTAATAGGACTTCAAACAAGAACTAACAGATGTGCTAAAATGCCTGGGTGCAAGTGATACCTATTCCAGCGAAGCCAAGGGAGTTATGATTCATCTGCCTGTTTAGATAGAGCCAAGAGGCCACTGAGAAACACTGCAAGAACACCTAGGGAATCAAATCAGACTTCTAAGAGGAAGGTAAGTATCCTCAATTCCTACCTATGAAGAAATCTATTAAGGACATAAGGTGAGAGAAAATAATTAAAGAAATACCTGCAGGTAGCACAAGTAACTCCCAGGCAAGTCAAGCATCATCCAGAAGAAAGCAACTCCCAAAAATAAGAAAACAGAATCACTCACTAAAATATATGAACAGAGTTTTTCCTTTACTTGCTATTTTCCATTTCTATACCCAAGCAATATTCAATACCAAAGAGTCAGAAAAACAGTTCAGGACAAACAATTAGGCACTCAGAACAAAAGCTGTGAAGGAACTGACTAGATCAGGCTGACAAAACCTGACTTAAATGACTCACAGAAAAAGCAGAGCTGGAAAAATTATCAGAAAGACAATGATTATAACCAACATATGACCTTCGTGGATCAGTGTTCAATAGTCATAAACCGAAAATGTAGGCTTCCTAAAACTCACAGAGAAGAAACACAACTTGGAAATTCTTATACAAAGGTCCAATGTGTCAGTCAGTCATAAAAAAAACAGAGAATCAATATGTTACCAGAAACCTATGGAACACCTCCAACACATAAGCAAACAGCACGGGATCTAAAACACACAACTTGATGCTGAAACGAGGGTATTTCAAAAGAAGAGAGAAATCAGGTGGACCTAAACCTTTATGGCTCAGAGAAATTGAGTTGTGCCAGTTCTTAAGGGTCTTTTCCAACCTAAATGATTCTATGATTCTAGGATCTCAAGTCACAGAAGAGCTAATGAAAGAGTCAAAGAAGAGCCAATATGAAACCCACCGCAGAGATGATGACAGTGAAAACACAATAGAATTTGCAGAAGTAATTTATAGTGTAAATATAAAATCCTGCATGGAGCTATATGCATAGCTTCTTCACAAAAACATTACTCTGTTTCCAGGCATACAAACCAAATACAATTTCCCAAAATTCTTTTAAATGACATTTGTCTAACATTTTATAGAGCATTATAACTTTTTCAATCTCATTTTAGAGTGCCAACCTGCTTGTTGACTTGTTGATACAGTGCTTTGCACTGCAACCGGACATGCCTTTCTCGTATTGGCCTTTTTAGCCACCAACGCGCTTGCAAGAAACGTGGGTAGAGCCCTTCCCCAAATCTTCGTTCGCGAAGCCTAGCTATGAACAGTGCTATGCACGCCACGTGCTAGAAACACAACTAGTGATTAAAACCAACTTCTTCAGAGGAACCAGTTTAAAACAATGAACCATCCTGCCCACAGCTACTTTTTCTCAGAAAAGGAAAGAGAGATTCTTGACAGTGAGTTTACCAGCAAAATGGACCTGATAAGCTCCTACTAACCAAACAGTAAATGGAGGCAGAGAAGTCATAGGTTACTCCATGGCTCCAAAGCCAAGTGACAGAGAGTTGCCACATCCATACTCCAAAGCCCTTGATGATGGGTCTCTTCCATGTCCCATGTGGCGTACCTAAGAAATAATAATCTGTAGGTTCCTCTCAGTCAGAAGTATCTGAAATAACACAAAGGCTGAACCAAAGTAGTCTTTTCAGAGCATGAAACCTAGGTTTGCGTTGCACGCCCCGGTGTGTTAATTGAGGGTATGCAGTTGTTTTTGAGCTAGCAAAGCCTACTAATGTCCTTTTAGCACTAGCCAGGCAGCCAAAACTGGTGTTGTGATGTTCATACTACATGTGAGGACCGGTTCCTAGCACACTATTCCTCAAACAGTCCCCAGGGTACGATATAGGAGAGCACTAGGTAGCATGAACAAAAACCATGCCAAAAAACGTTGCTAATAATTAAACCACAGGCTCTATCAGCAGTGCAGCAGTTGAGCTCACACCCAGGTCTTGCACTTTTTAACAGTATAAACATAGTCAGACTGTCTCCACCAAACAACTCTGAAATACAGATTCCTCCTCCCTCCTGAGCCATCACAATAATTACACCAGATTACAAGGATGTAGAGACAAATTCACCCACCCCTGCCATCCTCATACCATTATGGAACTGGAGTATGCAGCTTCCAGATGCACAAGCACATCTGAGCAACTACTGTTACGACATTCTATAACTTGGTATTAATAATATGAATGTATGATCCATGTTATAAAATCACTACGTATATTTGTGCAGAACTGTATACATTACTGAGCAAGTTGCCTCCCCTCTCCACCTTGCACAATGACACTCAGCAGCAGGAATCCCCTTGGTCCACGCTGAAGTGTCCTCCCTCTCTGTAAACATCCAGCAGGTACTCATAACTTTTATACAGGTTTCAGACTTGTTCCTGGTATGAAAGCAGTAGAATACCAGAAAAGTGCAGGACTCAGCAGTACTACCATACCTTATAGAAGTTTTTGGTATCAGTCAGGCTGGATCATCTATTTGTTCAAGTAGGTATGTCAGGAAGACCTTCCTTTTTCAATACATTTGTATGTGCCCTAGGCACAAATACTCTTCTTCTCAAAGAAATCTCAACTACAGTGTACCATTCTCCTTCCAGGATTGCTTTTTCCACACACAAATAAATTTAAGACTGAGAGGAGATATCCACTGCAACCCAGCTGAGTTAAGTGATGCCAGTCCAAAAACAGAAAACATGTGGGAAATAAAATAAATTTCTTAACATGAGGCTCCTTTAGACTGCTCAAAACATTAGCTGGGAATTTGGGAAACTGCTTCCTATTCCTTACAGCTGTATAAAGGCTCCAAACCAGTGTAACAGCAGCTAATGCACCAGCTGATGCAATTCTGGAGCATAGGTTCGTGAACTCCACAGTGAAAGAAACAAACAAGGTAACAAGAAAACAAACTTGTGTTCATACAGGCTGAGTGGATAGCAGCAAGATATCTAGACAAGAAAAAATTATAATAAAAGTAAATAAAGTCCCCTAGAAATTAAATCTTAGTTGAAGGATCACAACCAAACTTGAGAGAAACTACAAGGAAGAAATCATAACTGCCACGCTTTGCTTCACACTTGCTCTGCACAAGGATTTAGAAAGTACCTGAAGAGCAGGCTGTGCTGAAAACCCTGCAGTTCCTAGGCACAACTGTGAATTTAAAATAGGAACAAGACACCTTTACATTGCCTTGCCTTCACAGAGAGAGGTTTGATTCAGTTTTAGTTTTCATGCAGGTCCTGTGATGAATAGTTGTGCATATGAATAGGCACACAAAACCAAATATTCAATTTTAAGAGACTTCATGAATACACAACTATATTTACTGGAAGTAATTGCACTCTTGAAACAAAATTTTAAGCTTAAACCACTTAAACTTTACTGAATACAAAAGTTAAAAACGTTAGTAATTTTGTATTTCTTTCTAAGAAAAGCAAAGTTTACTTAAAAATTTATGCTGACAATGATCAAGCACTGAACACAAATAATGTCATCCACAAACAAATGGAATGATTTTCGGTTTTGATCAGTTGTTATGAAGACAGATCTTGATACTCATGTATCAGTATTTCCCTCCAAGAGCAGAAGTCAGACAAAGCAAAGTAGGGACACTGAAGGCTACACATCGCTGTCCAAGCAACTGTTGTGGCTTGTAGGCAATTTACAGCCCCGAGCTTTCCCTTTGGTCTCACATTAGTAACCGCTAGCCCTCAGCTTCCCGATTTCTTAGGGGCAAAGGGACTGTGATTTCACTTGTAAGCACTTTCCAAAAGCAGCAGTGTTGGATAGTGCACACACAATATAGATGAATTGGATTTGCTGAGCATGTGCAGATCCTTTGGGAAAGTAAAACCTGCTGAACATGCATGGATCAGCAGCACTACACCATGGGCACACATTTACTAAATTTGCTCACATAAGAGAAGAGGAGGATGATTTTGGCAGAGAAACCTATGCTGCTACAACATCTTATTACATAGCCCATTCTAATGCAAAATCCAGACTCTACTGTTTTAAAACTTACGTTCAATTAAAAACACACATACATACATACCATGTAACTAAAAACTAGCAACTTCGATTTTTCAAAACACATCATTCCCTCCATTTAAAGCCTCCAGTTATACCAGACAAGACCACCACGCAACAGAACTCAAAAGTTACCTTGCAGATTAATTAAGAAGTTACTACATGGAGTGGGTTTTTTTCCTAATCTCCAACAATATATACAAAAAGCATTTAAGGAAAATTAAGACTGCAAAGTCAACCAATTCAGAACAGAATGTCGTTGACATCATCTCAAAATGTATTTTTCCACAAGATCTCTTAGGTAGAACACAAGGAACAGTAGTACTCTGTGAGTAATATTCAGTATTTTGCATTTGCTTGCTCTTCACAAAGTGGCAACCAGTGCCTTAATTACTGCTATTAACATACTCAAACTGCTCTGAATGGGCCTGTGCCCATATTACTAGAAATTACTTGAGTGATTGCCTGATCATATACGATCATGAAAAGATGGAATTCCTGTGTTCCTGTTTCCCTTACGCATATCACAGAAATGATCTAGGTCTCCCAAGCCACAGCAACCACGGCAGATGTTTATCTGAAGCCCTGGTTCATTTCATGAACTGTACAGGGCAGCAAATTCCCTGGAACTAGTGTCACTTCCTTCAAAAACATGGAATACACAAGATTGACTTAAGGTGCAAATATATTTATTAAAAAATAGTGATCTTTTAATACTTAACACTGAATTTGAATACTTTTTAACGCATTTTTATGGGAACATTTTTAGACATACAATAAGATTTCCTCATGAGTCCTTCTATTGCACTCACTATTATTACTTAAGTGCTCTGTGGATACTAATGACTGCTTTCGTATCATCTCTGTGAAGTGCATCACACTCCAAATCTGCAAACAGAAAACCCAAGATGAATATTATCCGGTAGTTAACTCAAATATTAGAGTCCCACAACCTCATTTGGCAGAATTACTTAGGACTTCACATACGCAAACACACGTCCTTCTAATTTACATATTTCTATATTTTAATCACTATTTTATTCACTTTTTAAAACAATACCAATATTACAATCATGTTACTATGTACAATAATTCCCGGACTAACATCTAAAGAAACACAGAAAAGAAAACACATGTTTAACACATTTGGGCGTGCCCTGTATGTAGCACAACTGCATCTTCTCTACAGACAGAAATTAACATAAAGCAACATCAGGGCAATATACTTATAAAAGATGAATTATTACTCTTGAATGCAAGCACACAGTTCTTCTTTGCAAGAACTACCTGAAACCTAGATGCCAGATACCTTTGAAACACTGTGGTCAGGTATGAATGGATATGAATATTATTATCACATACTTTGGATAATGAGAGTAATTGTAAAATTATGTTGTATGATATAACACTGCTACGCAAAGTGAAAAGCCAAAAAAGGCAAACTAGACAGGCAAAAACTGCAATGCATGATATTCAAGTATAAAACTCTGGAGAAGCTTTTGTCAAGCAGGTTTTCAGCTGTGTTTCCTAACAGAGATGCAAGCAACAGTTCAGATCCCTGCATTTCTCGCAGTCTGTCACACAGCTAAGAAGTCACTAGGGAATTTTATTGCCTAACTTTATTTACTGCTTTCAGCATAGCTCATAAGCCTCTATTAAACATTTACAGCTTCGTAACACTGACATATATCACTGCTTCCAAAAATTTCAATGTGTTAGGTCTCATTTAAGAACTGCACTTCTATGGAAATATCTTTCTACTGCATTCCTTTCAGACAGTGCCTGCAATGTTCTGGTAAAACGTTAAGCTTTTTCAGAACAAAAGGTTAAAAAAATGACAGATATGGTTTTCCTTCAATTTCAAGAGATGACTTATGACTAAATGCACAAGGCATAACTAAAGGGTCATGTCAATAAACCAAGTTCAGATGACTTCACCAGCCACCTAACCTATTCACTACTGAAGTTAGTACGATGAACCCAATCTACTGTGAAACAATTTTGTAATTATGCCGTTAGGTGAGCGCTGATTATGTAGACATTTCATCCTATCCTCACCTCTAATCAACAAGGATTCTTTCAAAGGTACTGGGTAATTTCTACACTAAACTGAATGATTATCCAAGCATCTATCATAAACTAATCTCTTGCAGAGAACAAGAACCTGCATCGCTGCTACAGAGAGGAGTGAGAGCAACCCAAGACATGGCAATGCTACTGTGTCTGTAAGTCAGTGCTGTAAGTTGAAAACTTGGGAAGTTTTGTCTTTTATTGCCTTGGATTAACAGCTCCACAGCATTCAGTGCTAGGATCAAGCTAGTCTGTCTGCTAATGCACATAATTTGTGCTTACTACAAGAATATAATACAACTTACAGTCTAATGACAAGGTTCAGTACTACAAATGAAGTGACATTTTTTTGTCTAGCAAATCCATCCAGTGTTGTTGACTGTGATTGAGTGTGGATGTTTAACTGTATAAACGTATCTCACAAAGCTGCATCTTGTATAAAACAATTTGGTAAGATTCAAAATCTTTAATTTCTTGAACTTCTTGTTGATGCACATTCTAAGAGCAACAGAGGGGCACCAAGAAATGTGCATTACAATTGTATACACAAAACAAATTAATGGTTGGAACAAAATGATCGTAATTTCTAACTTGAGTCCAAGGGTCTTAAATGAGGCCCTGGGCTTTGCAACAATATAAAATACACAATTAGGTACAGCAAAGCAGTTATTGTGGCTTAAAGAAAAAAGAGTGAGTCATGTCTCATATTGGGGTCCCAGGCTTTAGAATGCTTGAGAAGCAAAATTACCCTACTAGTTTCATGCCAGCAGTACAAACTCCAAAGCAGGTTTCTAGCAGATGACTGCAGAGACATCTTTGGCAATCTGTACAGACACAAAAGGTATTGGTAACTGTGATAGTTATGATACGCAATTTCTTAACATGGAATTAAGAAATACACGGGAAAAATTTTGCTATTTGTGTGGCAATAAACCATTATCTCTCACTCTATTGATTCCTATTTTCAAGTTACGTTAGTAGTAAAAATCATTCTGACACACTTCATTCAAGTTTGCCAGGGAGAGGAAAGTCCATCTAATTTTATTCACCTATATCTGTTCTAGCAATGACAAATATTTTTAAGATCTCAAACATATTGTTACTTGATGCTTTTGACAATACATATTTACTCAACTCCCACATGTCAATTGTTCACAGCTGATGAATTTTTTTGCAGCATGCAGCTAGCATTCACAGACACTACAACATCTGAAATACAAAGCAAGTAAAAAGGAATCAAAGATACATAAACCAAAGGATTTCAAAGTCCTTCCAACGTATTGAGAATGATGCTATTGTGTTATTATAGAATAACTGCCAGAAAAAAGGCCAGTTGTGATTTGAAGGTTTTAATGGATGGAGGACATATACATATGTCTCCCACTCCAAGGCTTTATGTTAACTTTTAATTAACCCTCTCAGCCTTCCCAATTTACCCTCCAAATTTCCAGGAAAACCATAAGGTGACATACAGACATCACAACATGCTACCATGTTCAGATATCACTTCTGTAACAACACAGAAGTTATGTCAACCCTACTGCCACAAGACTACACGAAGAAGGGCATGCATTTGGGAAATATTTTAGGAGACCAGATACAAAAACAACTGAATTCAAAGAGGTACCTGATGATGGTATCAGCACAACTGGGTGCTTTAGTACAAAGCAAAAGCCTTGAATATGGCGGGGGTTTTTTGAACAGTAGCCAATAATAGCATTTTTTTCATGTTCTGGAACTGAGCAAGTCTCCTAAAAGACTTAAAAATAAATCATCATTAAACTAATTGGTTTTTCCAGCCAAATCTTGTGGGTTTTTTGATGCAAGTTATCTGTACAGTATGTACATACCAACACCATCTTCAAATAAGAGATGTTCACTACCCTGAATGTATCATTTCTCTCCAACTGCAAGAAAGACATTGGTATCAAATAGTTTTGCACTACTTTCAGTTTTGCCATCTCTGCTAAGTAAGAGCTACATTTCTATAATGACTAGACTCTAAAGATTCCTATTTAAAATAGTAACTTTAGTTAACTTTGAAGGAGTAGCTTTGACTACACTTGTCCTTAGCATGACAAATTTTTAGCTCATTTGTAAGGGTTCTAAGCTTCCTCACATATGACTTATCACTCTCAGTCTGCAATCCTTGTGGAGTAGTCCACAGCACTGTAACTCACAAGATGAAAACAACTAATTACAGCATTAAAAATGGGAGGAAAATCAAGCAAGAAAGTCAGAGCCAGATACAGTCCTTACATCTGGGAGTGGATTTAATGTTGATTCACCTCATGAGGTGTGGCTTTCCACACTATCTTTTGCTAAACTTAACAGTTCTGATTGGAATTGTTTTTCAATGCTTATAACATTGCCGGACCTGCATCTTTCATATTTCCAATATAAAACAATTCTGAAGACAATTTCAGTCATATAGGTCTGATTCAGGGAAAACACTCCGAAGTCTGCTGTATTTTTAGATCTATTCTTAAACAAATCTGGTATCTTTGTGCTTTAGATCAAGAACTTCAAGTTCAGCCAGAGTTTTCAAAAAAAATGTGTGTTTTGCCCACAAAAAGGAGAACAGCAACTTACGACAATGTTAAAAGAGAACTGAAAAATCATATTAGGGATTGGAAATAAAACGTTATTCAGCAACATATTTGCCCATCAAACATGAAATCAATACTGTCTTGTTTACTATAGTCACAGGAATTATATATTTACAAATTTCATGAAATGATAATAAGAATGAATAAATCAGTGACATGTCTGTAACTACATAAATGTATTTATTCTGCTTAGTACACAGAAGTAAAATGTATATTGGTCAATGGCAACTCGAATTCTTACATCTATAACATAAACTCTACTTTTAAAAACAGTTATTATTCTTAACCAGCACAGTAGAATCAAAAGGCAGCTAAGTCATCAAAGCTGAAATAACACTGCTGTCAAATTCTGTTCAAACTGGGCAACTTCTAAGTCTTATAATAAAAGCAAGTTGACAGAGACAGTAATAAACTGATTAAGTCTTAGCAGCTACAACTTTCTAAGGTTCCATCTGTTCTGTACATGTGCCACCCTGGGTCTTTGCCAGATTTGAGGCCTGGGAGTCTTATGTATTGTCTGTGACAGGACACTCCTGCTGTGCTCTGTCAACAAAGTAGTGCCTGTTGGAATAGAGAGGTGACAAACTTGGAAACATGTAGGATACAATTAACACAGACAGTTTGGTAAATAAAAACTGAGATTGCTGGTCAAGAAGAATAGAAAATATGGATGAAAAGAAGGGGGCGTGGGACTATAGCCAAAGCGTTATGTAATAATACCACTAGGGGAAACTAAAAGTGACAACTTCTGGAATATTTGCTGAAGAAGTGAAAACAGGGTGAACACTGTAAGAAAGAGTCTAACAAACAACTTGGAAAAAGCATAAAAACATTTCAGAATGATGAATCCTGACAAATCTACAAAGATAAACAGATCCAGTTCTGTGAGGCATACTCAAAGGAGACAGTTTCTCTGCAGAAATATTTTTGTTGGTCTTCACTGTGAAAAAGCATGGTAAGAGTCTCACATCAGAGCACTCCCTCATGGAGGACCTCAAAGGGTCTATTTCCAACAGAAGCACATGTAGAACATGAAAACAAATTAATAAAATAAATTTTTAAAAAGTTACTGGCCAGAATGAGGCATTAATTTACTCCTTTAGCTTTGAAGAAACTGACGTTACTGAAAAATGTAATAGCTAAACTACTTGAGATCATATATAACCCCTCACTTAAATCCGTCCTAGTACCAATGGGTAACATAATCACCATCTTTAAGAAGATTCTAAAACAGACCGGACAACTACAGAGGAGTAAACTTATACTGGATAAAGTGGTGCTAGGAAGCCTAGAACAAGTACGGAATGAGTGAATAAATATGATATCATGTGGAAGAGTCACCAGAGCATTTGTAGAATAGTTATACTTCACAAAGTTAATACAGCTTTTTTAAGTTATAAAAAAGTGTCAAGGAGAGAAATTCAACTGACAGCCTAGTGCATTTCAGAGACATTCCCCAAAGCCTATTAAAGAACTTAAACTACAGTTAGAATAAGAGCTAATGTCCTTTTGTGAATAAATCACTGGTGAAAAGACAGGAAATAATGGTGGACCCTGATGGTCAGCTTTTACAGTGGATGGAGCACCCAAAAGAGTGTCGTAGGAACCCATGCTGGGATCTGTGCTTTTCAATATATTTGGGGAGGAGCTGTCCAGAGATGCTATTCTGAACAGAAAAGATATCAACTGTGAAAACACGCAGGATTTCTTTATTGGGAGTGGCAGGGAGGTGAAACAGGAGATTAAGTTTAGTGTACATAAGCATAGTGTACACAAGTGAGACAAAAGGTAAACGTTTCTAAATTTACGTATGCATCAGCCTCTGAGCTTGTTATTATCACTCACAGATAACTCCAAAATGTTAAGTTAGATTAGGCATACACAACATAAGCAGTAAACGCAGTGCCCCGGAGACAAGCAGGCAGATATCAGGAATTATCAGAAAAGAAACAGAGAACAAAACCAAACCCAACACTAAACCACTCTACAACTGCACGCTGTACTGAACACTTCATCGGTTCTGTTTCCAGGTACCAAACAAAATATAGTCAAACCAGAAAAGTATAGAACATTACTGAGTATCTCCTGTACAAGGAACAACTAAATAAAACAGAATTCTTCAGCCTAGGGAACCAGCAGCTGAGAGGAGCCACACACTCTCTGCAGCACTCAGTCACATAAAGAGGGAGCAGCTGTTCGCTGTATCTTCCACTGGGACAACTTGCTGAAATCAAATGGAAAAAGATTGCAAATGACAAATTCAACTTAAACAAAAAGAGACTGATCTTCACATTGCAGGCAATTAAGCTGTAGACTTCTTTTCTTAGGCTATTCTGAATGTTAAAAGCACTCATGAGCATATGAAAGACTGGGCAAAATTTTAGAAAGAAGGTTCATCCAGATCCAGCAAATCCAGCAATGCCCCCTCCGGTTATGGGTGGTGTGAAACCATGTGCTTGGTTTGTCTGTATATTTTATTCCCTGTACACGTGACTCTGTTGGAGTCAAGGGGCAGAGAGGGATGGCCTCAGTTTGTACAGCTGGGTTTGGACATGCTGTTAGGTATCAGAAGAGGAGAAAAAAAAGACTCGCTTAAGAGACTTAGGGCACTATGGGGAAGAGACAGAATATTTGCCACAGGTAGTATAGTATGGAGGGGTGTACTGGGCATAGTTGGCAATGTTTTGATGTCAGGGGGAGGGGGGCTGCAGGAGTGAGTCTGACCAAAGGACTGGAGAGCAAAAAAAAAGGGAGAAAACGTTTCACAAAGGCAAGGTGTTTTCCCTAGGAGGTTCTGTGTTGCTTAAATCCCAGTATCTATAATTAAAATTTGTTAATTGGTAAAACAAATTAGGAAAGTCTGTCCTGATTTAAAAGTCTACCTCCAACTAATTGAACATTCTAAACCTGTCAGTATATTTCACTTGAATCTCCCTGTTTTTCTTCCTCTCATTACATAGAAAGTTCTATGGTGAACATCAACACCATTACCTTCAATGCCCCTACAGAAGAATAGGATTCTGTTGTCAGAACTGGGTCTCAGTAGTGCTGAGTTTGAGGAATGGAACCCAATGCTCCATTTTTAGTACTGTGTCAACTCCTGAACTTTTTTCATGTTGGGTATAATCTACTGTTAAGAAGTACAAAAAAGAAGGCAGTATGAGTTTTAAACCTGAGAAAAATATCAAAATGAACAAGTGTTAAGATCTCACCTGGAGTAAGTATGAGCTAGAGGTATCTGCAATGGAACTCTCATTTTGTATCGTATTCTGTTGGGTAATAGCATCCTCCTTCTTTCGTTCCTTCTGCCCTGCTTCATCATCTTCGTACTCATCAAGGCTCTAAAATGAAAAATATTCACTTATCAAAAAGTCTTCGTATGTTGCTTTGCATACTT